>NC_056734.1:352214579-352514579 GCF_019279795.1 Protopterus annectens | reverse complement strand
AGATTTAGAAAGGGGAGGAGATCCTCTCCATGTACACATCAGTACAGGAAGTCCTGATGAGGCAGGGATATGATGGAGTTAGCCACGTCTATATGTTATAATAACAGTTCCTTAATCTACTCTGAAGGCGTATCGAATTAATTACTGCTCTGAATAATAGACACACTTAATGCATGAACCCATCACCCAAGCAATGGCTAGCATATCCTTTTCTTTTAACTCTATCCTCTTATTTTGAATGTGAACACACTTTTGAATATTAAGTGGCATTCAATTAACTTTCAGTGTTTATTTCTTCCATAGCTTTTCTAATTTCTCAAGTCCATCCTTCATTTTTAAAATCATTGGTCCCTAAATTGTTACTAGCCTTGTGAAATGATATTTACATGGCTATCATTTTAGTCATACTAATGTTAGCTGTACAGTATGCAGTTGTGATTTCACTTTGATGTGATTATATTAGAAGGCTGTTTCTTTCATTTGTATTCTAGAGTTGTTAATATGGAATCTTAAAATTTTGTGTTTTGCCATTATGGACTGGGGCACATTATTCTAAAGAAATAAAGCATGGCTAGGCACAAATCTTTTATAGTAGTTATAAAAGTCCTTGTTAACTGTTTTTCTGCCAACAAATATGTCTGCTACCGTACGATAGGGAAACAATAAAATAACAACAGAGCATTCGCATTGTTTCTGAAACTCAGTGTCTAAGCTCATGAAGTGATATGGAGGTCAGTCAGAAATTAACAGAAGAGATAATTGAACTGTTCACTTTTATATGTCACATGAAACATGCAATGGGATACTGGGTATATCTAAGGTAGACATCGCTGATGAGGAATGATATGGACCCAGGGTGTTAGACTAAGTGGTCCATTATATGCTCTGTTGAAGATTTCTTGTTATAATATAAGAGAAAAAAAAACTTGAGCAGCCTTACATTACATATACATCGACAGTATACATTTTAAAAATACAATCATTTTTAATGATGCAAAGACAGTTTCTTTATTTTTTCCCAGATTTGTGAGAGAAAGCATTTAGGATTTCATAACTAATCTCTTAGAAAACATGTTGAGTACAGCCTCTGTAATGGACTTGCATATTTTGTGCAAATATCCACTGCTCATAACATGAAAAATATATTCTAGTTAATTAATAATCTGGACTCTACCAATAAGCATGAAAATCATGCACAGATGAAAAGATAGTAAAATAAAAACTTATGTTTTCATTTGCACCTATTTTTTCACTGTATTATGATTTCTTTACCTTGGGCCTTGAATACATTGACTACAGAAAATATAAAAGATATAGAGATTCTGGCACTGATATTCTGGCCTGAATGTAAAATGGCTTCCAAAATGCTGGTGAAAAGTGTTTGGGAATACTGCCTACCACTAGTGTAGAGGCTGATGAGAGAGAGCCTAGACTATCTAATGACTTACTTTCCCAAATGAGGAGAGGGGGAGAGAGAGAGTAGTTAGTTGTTTTATAACTGGGAGACTGTAAAGTGGACAAGTCCATAACTGCAAAGTATTATTCCCCGCTATGCAACTACGCAGTACTTTTTCCCCAACAGGAATCCTTCTTGGGCAGTTTGTATGTGTTCACAGTGATTCAATTTTTTTGCCATTTTTTTTCTGTGCAGTTTTGTGACTGGGGTGTTATTGCATATGTTACCCCGTGCATGGTAGGTTCCAAGGAATGTTTGCCCCTGCAAAAAAAAAAAGTTGTTTTAATGTTCTTTTTATCCATTTGAATATTTGACCTGTTTGTTTCATCTGGCTAAAGCTTTGACTGATTTTTCTCTTGACCAAACATCAGGAAGACAGACTGCAGTAATGTTTAAACACCCAAGAAGATGAGATGGGGAAATAAGGGAACAGTACTGATAAATGAAGTGTAGTCAAAGTCCTAAAAACACATGAAATAATGTGCATGTGGCATGGTGATATCACTGCGGCTACATATTTTCACGTAAGTGTAAAAAGACAATAACTTGGTTCATTATCAAGACCCTAAAATAGATCAAAGACATGATTCAGATATACAGTGGTAGCTATGCTGTGCAAACCTTGTGTATAATTTAACTGGTTTAGCGAAAACAGCATCAAATTCTTCACACAAAGCTGCCTACCAAGCTCAGACAGTGGTACATCCTTACAAATACAACACTCTTGCTATATTATTTAATGTAAGTTTAAAAGAGCAACATACATTCAAAAGCAGCAAACAAGCATTCTAAAAACAAATTTGCTTGCCTCATTTATTGCTAGCTGTTCACCTCCTCCTCCTCCAGGATGTCCATAGCGATGGTTCGAACTCCGAAAGTCTTCATAAAAGTCCTCATCACTTTCTGCATCATCATTTAGAACTGTCTTATCCAGGACTCCATCTGAGATCACTAAGTAGTAAGGAAAATAAATAAAATAAAATAAATGAATAAATATAAACAACTTCATACATATGGACAGCATACATTTGTTAAAGTACTTCTGCTTTATCAGGTAGACTATCTCCTTTAAATGAACGAAATGGAAGAAAAAACCACACCGGATTCTCAAATAAAGGATAGCGCTTTCGTTTACTAGAATTAGCAAAGTTCCTCAGACCTGGTCATTCATTGCAGTCTTTTGTTTTTTATAGGTCTGAGGAAGTTTGCTAATTCTAAAGTTTAAAACTCAAATGTCTGTTATTATTTTCTGACTTCAACCCTCAATGATTTGCCAAAAAACACAATTTTATGAAAAAGAGACCAAAAATATGAGGCAAAAATCTGGACATTCTGCAAAAATCTGTACAGTTGAGAGGTATGCTGGGTAAGAAGCTTTGGCCAAGCTAGACCTGGTGAAGCACACCCTTAATTTTTGAGAACATGCAAATTATTTATTCCCATTCATGTTCAATACATTATTAACTTATCTCTTTAGAATTTTTGATCTTTGGAGAATATCCCACACTTTTCTCATTCCAAGCATGGCTCTGGACCTCCATGCCTACTTGATTATTGTAGGCTGATTGCTTTCCTATTTTCATTGGCTAAAATGCTGGAGAAGGTGGCAGCCATACACGCGTGCACACACACACACACACACACACACACACACACACACACACACACACACACACACACACACACACACGCGCGCACACACACGCACACACACACACACACACACACACGCACACACACACACTCACACACTCCCCCTAATGCACACACAAAATCATACCCTTCTTCTCATCCTAACTAAAACTCTTCCTTCAACAGAAAGCAAACCACTGCTGCCACAGAGCTGTACATTAAAGGCCTATGTTTGCCTAGCATGTTTATACAGGCCTTGATCGGAAAAGCTCTCAATTTATATAATGTATATAAATATTAATAAGTATGTGTATTTTTGTTAAGCTTTTCTAAGACTGTTTATTGTGTACTTATTTCCTTATTTAATTTTCATTAAATTGTGATCAAATGGGCCTTTGGCTACAGTTCATACACCTTTAATAAATAATCAACAGCTTTAGTAGTTGAATGACATACAGAGAGAAAGAGTGCATAAATATTCAACTAATGGCAGTCTTCTGACATCAGGACTTCAGAATTTAAAATTGAGGACATAAATCCCCCTATACTGATTAAGTCCAATCCAACATACCTCTAGTAATCCAATAATCTGTCCCATATGACATATAACAGACAAGGCTTAGTTTACTGAAATTGATGACACATTATATATTACAATGACAGCAAGACAGAAGGTGCAGTAGGTGGCAAAGGGTAAACGCTTACTCAGTAGGAAGAACTAATACAACCAAAATGTTTTGACATTATTTTGAATGTACAAACTCGATCTCAGACAAAAAGTGTTTGCAGAGTGTGAATAGAAAATTTCAGTGACAGTCTGCGACAAATCAATGAAGTATAGTGAGCACTTAAACGTAATGACAGCAGCAATAATCTAAGATGGGGGTGGTGTTTTTACTAAAGATCGTACATCATAAAGGAAAGAAAGAAAAGGCAAGCATAGTTGAACTTTATAGGAAAGGGGAATGACATCAAACCTTTTTCTGTGAAAGCATAGGGCTCCCTCTGGTGTCACCCGGATAATATGCACAAAAGTAATCCGTGCATTATAATGCAACTCTGTATTCTGTAATCACTTCTTTCTGTCTTAAGGTAAATTTGAATCATTTATTTTAATAACAGCAAGACTTTAGATGTGAGTTTAATTTTGACAGAGTGAATTAGTATAACTTGATAAGTGCTGCAGAGACATGGGGTCAAGCTTATCAGTAAGAATAATGAAGTATGTTACTGAAGGGTACATACGCACATGGAGTGGTATAAAATCCCAGGAAGAAGAGATGACTATCTGAATTTGGGGGTAGGGTAAAAGGAATGAGAGTGGCAAATAAAACTATAAAGAAGTACCCTGTTACTTCTCCTCAGAACAGTAACAGCTTCGTGAGAGCAGAATGGCTGGGATTAATAAGGGACAGAAAGAAGGAAATGTGAAAAGCACATAGTTAGGGAACACCTCAATAATTAGAAGAAAAATAAGTATGATTGAGACAAGCCACAAAATAGTGAGAATAAACTGAGGATGGAGTGAGCAGAGTGATTTTCTTTAGATGGAGCAATACAGGCTTTAATGGCTGGCAGATGGGGCATGATTTTACTGCTGCCTGTGTAGAATGCTGAGTTCTGTGGATATAGTCTTCTATCACTGAGTGGCATCACATTAACAACTGAATCGCTGACAGACAAGGGGAGCAGTGCACAGAAAGAAAGCTTTCCAAGGATGATTTGGGCATGCAGATTATGATATTTGATAGTGACTCTGTATGTATTATACTTTTGTTGGAACTCTGGATATATATATCTTTTTATTTCTATTGTCATATGATCTAAAAATTCTGTAAAATAATCAGCACATTCGGTAACTGATCAAATAAATAAACAAATAACACTGGCAAATAACACTGATGGGGAAAGATCCAGTGATGTTAGGTGTCTGCTGGAAAATGCAACACGTGGGTAAAATGGTAGGGTGAAAATTTAGGTGGGTTTATGTAAGAAACATACCTATCTATATATGCAGTTTTGAACTGGGTATGGAACATGCTGCTGCTACATTTCCTACTTGTAACCTATTTGCTGGACAGAATAGATTTTCTCCTTGTATTTAGATGTCACTCAAGACATGCCACAGTAAAATACTACATTTTTATATATGGTTTAGAAAAACAAATGGGTAACCAGTTGTGTTTTATTTCACATAGAAGTCATCTAAATCAGGTAAGAAATCTAGAGGAAATTCCTGTAACAAACTGCATGGGATATAAAAAAGTTGCAGCCACAAATATGCAGTATGTATCCATTATTATATTGCCTATAAATGCATGGAAGTAGCTACAAGTGAATTAGCATTTATAGTATAGTAGTGAGCATATCTGTCTTCCAAGCAGATGACTGGAGTTTGATTCCTGGCCAGTAAAAGAACCTATGATCTATAGAATGTTTTCTGTTACCTGTCTTCTACGTAATAAATATTTGCTTGGATGAATAAAGTATCATGAAGACCAGGGCCAAGCAGGAATGGTATTTCATTTAGAAAATATGTAACTCTTGTAAATTATACAGCCTGCATATACTGAGCAAAACACACTACTGCTAATAAAGCAGAAGAACTATCAGCTTTATAATGTTAGCCATTCATACCTTTATTTCATGAATATGAGCAAATATCTTTAATATAGTTATTAATATTCAGAGTTCATCTCTAAATAACTCAATCTAGAGGTGCTGAAGATTCTTCTTTATGAGTGCTTCCAGAAAGCATCTCTGCCTGAAACAACCGCCCTCCCCAAAGTATTGTAAAATGTTTTGTCTTTATTGCATGTTTTTGAACAGAAAGGAAGAAAAAGAAAAAGAGAAAAGAAGCATAAGAGGCACTGGGCACTTTTCAAAGGAACAGATGTTACTAATTAGCACATTGACTAATTAGCTATATTGATCATATGTAAGGTTTTTAGTTTATGTCATTGCTGTAGTATATTCTAATGATGTGATAGATGTTCCTACTGCATATTCAAATGCTCCTTACATCTGTTCTGTCCCCAGTTCTCCCCTAAATTATTTGAATTCTACCAGGGGAACTATGCATCCTCTGTTGAGAAATACTAAATTATTTATTTCATTATTTATTGGCCATGTGTTTTCTTGTTTAAACATATCAAATGGTAACTGTATGTCTTGCAAATCTGCTCTGATCCATCATCAAAAGACACATAATTTTTCTGTGATTGCTACTAGATACATATGTTTTAGTTGGTTTTCATTGCTTTCTGTTACTCCCGAACAGCGAGCAAAGAAGTCTCTGGTCTGCATGTTTCATGACAAAAACACTGCTGTTCAATTGATTGGCTTTATTAAGCCAATGAATGGAAGGCTGGAGTATGTCTTAATTGCGGGTTTATATCATAAGCTTGAAAGCTGATAACTCTGAAGCGCAAAACTCCGAACTTCAAACCTCGAAGTTCAAAAATGTTGAACTGTAGAATGGAGTTCGCCATAGAGTGCAGGAAGGGAAGATTTCCCTTACTGCATTGTAGTGCGATCTCGGACTTGGTATATTTAAGTAACGGGGGGTGCAGGGGGGCTTGCTCTCCTGCATAGAGCGTTTTGGTTTTTGTTTTGGGTAATTAGGGTTTTTTTTGGTGGATTCAATGTTGTCAGCTTTCAAAGTTTGAAGTTCGTGGTTTTGAGCTTCGGAGTTATCAGCTTTCGATTATGTGACATAGACCCTTATTTGCAAGATAGGAAAAGCATGAAAAATGGATGTGGCCTTTCTCTAATGGATGTACAACTTCTGAGTTAGCAGATATAAGAAAGGGGAGTTGTAGGCAGCTTGTCTCTTGGAAAAAATGCTGGGAGTTTTAATTTGTTTTTAAATTTTGGATGGGTTTCCTGTTGTTGAATTAATAAAACTGATTGGACAAACATCAATGATTTTTTCCTCAGTACATGAATATAACCTCTTCCTATTTTGTATGATGAATGCAATAATAAACAGGCACAATGTCAGAACCTTTTGCTTAATGACATATTATGTTATAATGGCAACACACACTGTGGAACTGGGTATGACAGAATAACATAGGGTTACTAAGGATGTGGTCCATAAACTCTATGATGCCAGTCTTCAAGATGACCTCTAGATGAAAACAATACTGCATGACATACAACTTCCCATAGTTACCTCAGTAACATTTAAAAATATACACCCCATACACTGCACACACATTATGTGAAATGTCAGTGAACAGTAATTTATGTCTATGATGCAGTAACACAATATTGCAAATATACCAGAAGCAGGAGTGTCATCTCATACATTACCCTTTCATTCTGTGGCTGGTTTCTAGCTAAGAGTAAATGTTGAGAGTAAGATGGACAGAAAATCAGACATCTATTTCTCTATCTATCTATTGATCTGACTCTGTATATTGCCTGTGTATCTGTGTAGCTATGTTTGTCTGTCAGTCTATTCTGTCTTTTAGATAGCCAGTCTTAGAACTGAAATGGAAACTATCCTTGTATTACTACTAACACGACCTGGGGGTTGGAGAAGGACTAAACCTTTCTTTTTTTTATCCTAGTGTTTCCTTGGTTTGGAGCTTTCAGTTCAATATTGTTACAAACACTTTTTGGATAGTACCTCTCAACCTCTTAGAGCAAAAAATCTGGACAAAGCCCAAAAATGTTGGGGGGATAAATAGGGACAGATTTTAAATATTGCTCTTACAAACTTGGAAAGTTAATAGAATAATAGGTTTTGCATTAGCATGAATTTTCTGAAGGATGTGGAGTCTTAAACTCAAATGCTTGTCATTATTTAATAACTTCAATCCTCAGCTATTTGCCAGAAAAGTACAGATTTTAGGAGGAACACACAAAAAATATGAGGCAAAAATCTGGACATTCTGTGAAAATCTGTACAGTTAAGAGGTATGATTAGTAAGGGTGAATCTAGAAAAAGTCATGTTATACTGTCCAGATCTGAACACAGGCTGTTTGTCCAGGTGTATTATACCTGCTGGTTCTGAATCATTCATATCTACCTGTCACTTATGGTTAGAACAACTTTGTTCTGTTGACAGAACAGTGTAAATAAGAAGTCTGCCCAAAGCATAAAGGATTCATGAATTACAGCCTACTTATTTAGGTGAAAATATAGAAATAAAGTGATGATGTTACATTCAGCATACTAAACACATGCTAGTAACACTTGAATGTTGTTAAATTCCCTGCAGATTTAATTATGTTTTAGGAATTTACCTCACAAACAACAAATAAAAGCTTCAATTGTTTGCACTAAAGGTGAATCAGAATAAGAATCACATTTATTGGCCAAGTATGCATGCATACAAGGAATTTGACTCCGGTTTCAATGACTCTCCAAGTATGAATTACATAAATGACATACATACAACTATTAAGAACAAGAGAAATGACATACATGCAACTATTAAGAACAAGACAAAAAAATAAATATACATGTACATAGGGTCGATATTAGATCATCAAAGTGTTAATACTTCGAATGGTCTAATATCGACCTGAAAACAGTGAACGCTGAAAGTAGCAAAGCTGCAGATAACCAAATGTTTTCCTAGGGAAAGAATTTGGTTGTCCGTTTCTGTGGCTTTGCTATTTTCAGCACTGTGATGGAAAGTTATGGGTTGGGTTCAGGTAAGTGTGTGATTGTGTGGACGTTAGGGTTAGGGCGGGGTATGTGAGTTAGGGTTAGGGCGTAGGTGAGGTGAGTGTGCAATAGTGACAGACTTTAGGGTTAGGGTGGGGTATGTGTGTTAGGGTTAGGGCGTGGGTGAGGTGAGTGTGTGATAGTGATAGACGTTAGGGTAAGGGCGGGGTATGTGAGTTAGGGTTAGGGTGTGAGGTGAGTGTGCGATAGTGATGGACCTTAGGGTTAGGGTTTGGATTAAGGATAGTGGATAGATTGTACAGTTTAGTGTAGGGTTAGATGTAGGATTTTAAGTGTATGTGTGTGACTTGCTGTTTATTTGGTGTGCTTGTGTTGTGTGTGTGTTTCTCGGAACAGTGAATTTTTTCACAGGGAAAAAATTTGCTGTTCTGAGCTTTTGATGTTTTTAGATTTCGTGATTAGAAGTTCGAGGTTGTTGTATTCGATGATGTGCTGTTTTTTTGAACTGATATAGACCCTGTACATATACATATAAGGTGCAAAATGCAACTCAGTGCAAGAAATACTGAAATAAACTCTGAAAAAACATGTAATAGTATATAAACAATACTGTAGAATCTTTGGAGGCTTGGGAAAAAGAATACCCCACCCTAATAAGCTGAGTTAACCATTTATGAACTTGATGGCCTGTGGGAAAAAACTGTTCTTATATCTGCTTGTTTTGGTGCATATTAATCTATAACGCCTGGCTGATGGTAATAGTTCAAAAAGATGGTGGCCTGGATGTGAAGGGTCTGTGATGATCTTTCTGCCCTTTTCATGACTCTAGAATAGTACAGGTCCTGTAAGGAGGGCAAACTAGCACCAATGACATTTTCGGCAGACCTGACTATTTGATGTAACCTGTTTTTGTCATGATTAGACAGAGATCCAAACCACACTGTTATGGAAGAGCTGAGAACAGACTCAATGACTGCTATATAGAACTGAATCAACAGTTCCTGTGGGAGGTTGAACTTCCTCAGCTGTCTCAGAATGTACCTTTTTTTATGATGGACCCTACATTGGTCTCCCACTTCAAGTCCCGGGAGAATATTGATCCCAAAAACTTGAAGGATTCTACAGCTGACACAGCAGTATAAAATATAAAGAGGGGGGATAATATTGTAGTACCACTCCTAAAGTCCACTGTTATCAGCACAGTTTTAAAAGTGTTCAGTTCCAGATTATTCTGACTACACCAAAGGGCCAGCTGCTCAACCTCCCATCTGTATGCAGACTCATCACCATTGCTGATGAGCCCATTGATAGTTGCATCATCTGTGTGTTTAATAAGCTTGACAGAGGGGACCTTTGGAGGTGCAGTCATTAGTGTAGAAGGAGAATAGCAGTGGGTAGAGCACTGGTGAGGATCATTGTGGTATCAGACTAAGAGGTTCAGACCAAACCTTTTCCACACCCACACATTCCAGCTCATCTTATGGATATTACTCCCTCTGGCATGTCCTGGGTTGCCTATCAGGCTTTCTTCTAGACAGTTGTGCCTTGTAAAACTATATGATCAGTAATGCAGGGATGACCCTGTGGGATGTCTGTCAAGATCATTTGCCCCCTCTCAGTCCAAAGGAGCAGTGTCTCAACCTTGACGGCATTCTGGATTAACAGGTTCCTCAACTTATAATAGGCAGGACACCATGTAATACTGCTGGGAAACTACATTTTAACTACTTATACAAACAATTGTGTTATTTCAGTCAGTATTAAGAGTTGATGACCATAGCTGAGTATTTGTCTAGACTAAATAGTAACGTGTGAGCTTTGTTTGAGCACTCAGCATTTGCTTCACCACACCAGATCAGTGCAATACCTGCAAGATTGTGGGCACTGCCTTAAGCCTCATACAACCAGTCAACAGCCTATCTCCATCATTTGTGAATAAGATCCTTAGGTACTTAACTTCTCCATCATGTCCATCTGTCTTCACCACCTGAAGAAAACATTACAGCCTCTCTGTACTTCATAAAACTGTGTATTACACATCATGGACAAATGAATCAAAATGTCAATACCATCTGGAGACAATGGAGATACCATCTCTAGATTGCCAGACAAGACACACTTCTTGTTCTGAGTGTGCATTTCAGGGCCAAAGCCACACTTTTTGGAAGTGCATAACACCTTCCAGAATGTGATCTCATCTACCAGAAATGGAAAAGTAGTAAGTCACTCATAGTACTACTGTTTCAGTGGAAGTTAATTACAATACTAAATTTGTAGCATTCAGTACCATGATTAAGCTGTTTGAATGTGAAAAAATAATTTAAATTGAATGAGTAAAGCAAACACCTACTTATCTTATCCAATTTAAACAATTTTCTCACATTTAAGATTATTATGAATCATTGCTCCAGCTTGAAATGGTGTTTGTCTTTCGGCTTTTCCCGGTAAGGGGTCGCCACAGCGGAACTCTGGTCCGCTAATGATTGGCAGTAGATTTTTACGAAATGCCAAGGTGCCAGCTCGACGCCCAACCTTCAACAAAGACACGCTCATTTACGCACGCATGTCTTTCGAATGCTACCCAACCATGGGGAGGACATGCAGACTCCACACAGAAGGCACTCCAAAGCCCAGCCGAGAATCGAATAGTAGAACCTCTTGCTGTGAGGTAACAATGCTACCGCCGTACCATTGCAGCATCCATTGCTCCAGCTTGAAATAAAGTATTTAAGAAGTGTACAGCATGGTGTATGTTGTGTATACCTGGCTATGCCCCTAATATATTGGAATGCAAACCATGAAAATGACAGTGGTGATAGCACAGAATCTTCCACCTTACTGTCTTTAAATAAGTTTGATTTTTAACCCCTTATGGAGTGACTCAGCTGACAGCAATATGTCAAATTATGATTTTTGCAAATTTGTTAAAGATTGGCTAAATATGTGTCAAAATATTAATATGTGTTCATAAATTCATTCTGCAAACTGCCCAAAAAGAACAAATGGGGATACTTGGGATTAACATAGCTAGGCTTGTATAGGCTCTAGGGCCGCTAGCCTAGTAACTTCCTATGAACCTATAATAATAGAAAAAGATGACCCTGTGTAGCAAAATAGGTTTTCTATCTTTGAGGTCAGTGACCTGGATTCCACTACCATTTTGGATTTCAGAGAGACAGGCTTCATAATCTGGATGCTAACTGTCTTCTCTCAGGTGATAGCTATGACATCTGCCACTGCTACACAATCCAGGGAAACAAACAGATGCAACAGGAGTGTCGTGCAGGTATGACAGCATTATTACACACGTCCATGCAGGGTTATTGTTGATGATTCATTCCATCTGGGTAAGTGTTCTCCCCAGATAGGTTGCTCTCTTATGAAAATGGTGTTCCCTACTGAGGAATTACATCAAGGCTAACAAACCAAGGAGTCAGGTATATGCTTGATATTAGTAGTTGTGCACAGATGTCAGCAGTACTGGTAAAAAGCAGATAAAATAATGGGGAAACAGGCTATTTTCAATAGTACATTTAGAAAATACAGTGTATAATTGCTACTGAAATCATATTTTTCATTATTGGTTAGGAAAGGACACTGGCCATGAAAAGAGCAGAAAAGAGGAAATGGAGTGGCTCATTTATTTATTATTTTACTTTGAAACACAGTGGTGAATGAAAGGATAGTTATCTTTATTACAGCTACTCAATTCAAGAAAATGGGTCACCCTTGCAAGTGGATGAGCTGCTAATTTCCATTTATAACAGTGCAGTCCCTCAGTTCCATACAGTGTCAGCTCCTGACACTACATGGCCTACATTTCTGCTCACAACTCAACAAAGTGTATTTGCTTTCAGTACCACTCCTGTTATGCACTGCTCTTTCCTAACTGATTGCTTGCAGATGCACTAGCAAATCAGCAAATGAAAAACTATGATGGCCAAAGCATCCTCATTTATGCACAGATTTGCACATCATTGTATTTGCTTGTGTATTTGGATTCTTACTCATTTTTAATGTTGCCTTTGGACCTCACACAGGTCTTCCTAAACAAAATATACCTCACAATATACCTGAAACTAGCAAACATCCAGCCTCTCGCACAAGATCAGGACCTAAAAACGCTATCAAAAAATAATCATACTACATCGATGGGCCATAACAATATCCCTTAATGCAACTTAAATAGCATGAAGCACAATTTAGCCAACCCTCCAGTAACATTGTTCAGCCTTAGCCTCCATGCAGGTTTTATACCAAGTGAATGGAGAACAGCTATAGTCATTTCCCATCCATAAAAGAGGACCTACCACGAACCAGGCAATTACAGACCCATACGTCTGACCAGCCTCTTTTGCAAAGCCATGGAAAGACTTATCATGGAATTAATCAATCAGGACATAGAGAACCTTTAAAACACAGGACCAGTCTCAGTTTGGATTCGTGAAGGGCAGATCATGCTTACTCAACCTGTTAGACTTTTTTTGAAGAGCTGATCAAAGCAATGGATGAAGGCAAAGTACTATGTACCACATACCTCAATCTGGCTGAAGCTTTTGACACAATCCCCCACTTGGGTATAGTAGAAGAGCTAAATATACTGGGAATAAACCCCTGTGTCACCCACTGGATTGCAAACTGGCTCACAGCTAGGACACAGGAAATCAAAACAGGGGAAGCTACCTCTACAAAGAGACCACTCACCAGTTGAGTACCCCAGAGTTCTGTACTAGGGCATCTCCTGTTTGCCATCTACTTCTCTGAAGTAAAAGCCAGTACCAAAGGGCTCTGGCTGACTAGGTTTGCAGATGATGGCAAGCAAGGAGAAGTCATTGAATCCCCAAATTACTTAATCATCCTACAGGAAGGCTTGTCCCAAATGAATAACTGGTGCCAAAATTATGGACTGAAACTAAATGCCAAAAAATGCATTATTATATTATTTTAATAAGTCATCTACCCTAGGGAACTACTACATTGACAATATGCCTCTAATAGTTGATTGAGTATTCAAGATTTGGGAACTTATGTGGATAGTGACCTAGCTTTCGACCAACACATGTCCTTTTTCATAAGAAAGTCCTATTACATTGCACAGCTTGTAAACAAAGGGATTGTGTCTAAATCTAGGAATGTCATTGTCTCCCTTTACTCAACCCTGATTAGGCCAGTCATTGAATATAATGCTACTTTTGGCAAGTATCTGTCCAGACACATGCAACAACTGGACTGCTCACAGATACCTTACTAAAAGAACGCAAGGCCTAAACAATATGTCCTACATGGACCAACACAAAGCCCTGTTACTATACTTGGTGTCCTACAGATTGTTAAGAGAGATGACCTGAGTCTGGCATACAAGCCATCTTCAGTCCAGTACTTGTGGATTTACTAGACATTAGAAAGTCAAATGGCATCAGAAATGCTCAGTCTAGGGATTGAAACCAATTCTGCAGCATCAACAGAATGGTTTGAAGAGAGAGGTATATCTTGCAGGTGATATATCTGCTCTGGAATAGAATCCCCATCCACGTAAAACAAAGCTCATCCCTCTCCGTATTCAAGTGCAACTTGGATTTATTGATGGGAAACAGAAACTTTACTCCACAACTGCCCCCTGTACTGCTAATAGACATATGCAGCTCCTAAATACTTTGTCCCATGCATGGATCCCCTCAAATTATCAGTGGTATGATCCCAGTTATTCTCATTAGGGGTAATATATAATTATCAACCATGGGGTGGGGAAGGCCAGTCTATAACCAAATTAGATAGGTTAATTCAAGCACAAAAAGGGAAACTGGCCAGGCTTAAAATGGCCCATAAGGACAGCTAGCCTAGTACTTATCCATGAACCCATGAACTTAGAAAATGTCACCTTCGACTAATTTAACAACATGAAATTAATTTTATTAATGCTTGTATCAATTAACTGGATCTCAAAATGATATTTTGAATTAATGTTCATGCTAGTCTTACATTCTTTTTTCCAAATGCACATTGTAAAGAAACATAACAAGTAACTGTTGGAAGCTCAAAGTGTTTATTAATTTTGTGTTGTCCACCCAGATACAAGAATCTCTGTGAATTTAAGAACCAAATGAACTGACTCTGTACAATTTACATAGTTTTAGTGCTCTCGTTTTCAAAAAAGGCCACATCTGTGTCTTTTCATCCTAATGGAATCTTAGGTACATGTAAACATATTGATTTAATGGTCATTGTCAAAGTTAATGAATATTGGTTATTGCCCTTTTCTTACTGGTTACATTTAAAACAAATTCTGCCACCTTCTGTAGCGTTGAATTGCTTTTTTAAATAAAATCAGGAAAATAATTTGTTTTCTTCTTCCAGACTAACCACACTGCCACACAATGAATGTCATATTTTTAAGTAGCTTTATTTGTGGATGATTTCTATCTATTCACAGTCTGTAGTTGCTGTATTCAGATGGATATCTGCTATCTAATAAAGCTTCCTGTTCAAATGTTGTAAAGTTAGTTCATTCATGTTGTCATTTTTAAATCAGTCATGTTATCTTTTCTTTATTTTCAAATTAACAAGCAAGCAGGGTTCCGTTGAAGTAGTATGATAATTATATACCAGTCCTATCTATGACACACAGAGATTTCTAGAAATTTCCATTAAAAACTAATTAAATCAACAAACTGTAAAATAAAACTTGCTTCTGTGAGTCTGTTGAAATGGCTGTGCTTGTACAGGTGAGTCACCTGAAACAACATCCTATTTCAAAGGGCTGATCGTGGTTTGCTATAAGAACACTGCAGCAGCCATATCTGCATGGATCTACAATGTAAATAGTTAATGGGTATTTACATGTATGATTTAGAAGATGAAAAGAAGTCTTGAAAAAATAAGACACTGCTGGTATTTGTTTCATTTGGACTTAGTGCTAGAAAACAGCAAGTGTATTCATCACTGATGGAAATTATTATTATTATGGCATACTGTTCACCATGTAAACTTCCAAATGACCTTTGTTTCTTTTTGCATTGGTTGGATTCCTCTTTGATTTTTTTTATTTTTTTGTTGTGCCTCTCCCCATCAGTTGTTCTTTATAATAAAATAACCTACTTTATGATTTACAGCATCTTCAAAACAATATATAAATATTCCATCATAAAAATGTAAATATAGCCTGTCCAAGTTTTGTTCATAATGGAAATCCACCACAGTGTCACCTTTCTTTTTATCTAAGAAGTCAGTCTCGGAGGTACACTTTTTCTACTGTAGGTTGGGTATCATTGCTGCTTTTGTTTTAAACTATCAAACATTTTATTGAAGATTTTATATAGAAAAGGCAAATACAAACTACAAGTGTCACTGTTGCTTTTCGTACTTGTCTATTTCTCTCCATGTCAGAGTCTTAATTATCAGATTAATAATTTTCTTGAAACACTGTGGCCAACACCATGACATAAAGGAATAAAGCCCTAACTACAGCTCTGGTGACTCACGTTTAATTAGTGGTTCAGGCAACTAAGGTGCTGGCATGGAGGGACAGGTGTGCCCATGCCAGGGGCAGGGCATTTGTTGAAGATGTTGCTCACTGAGTGGAGTCATGGTCCATGGGGGGAGTAGCCCTTAGATGTATGTTGATGAATGCAGGGGAGGAGGAAAGGAAACAATGGTCAGTCATAATCAGTCATAACATTACTCCCCTCAGCAGCAGAAGCAGTTGCATGCACAACCCCCCCCCCCCCCCTCGGATACCCTTAAGATCCCTGCTGGTCTCAGCTCAGTTGGAGAAAAGTCTGGGGGAGGAAGGAGGAGCAGGTACACCTGATGATGGATGGAGACACTGGGATGGCTGAAAAGGATAAAGCAGCAAGGGGAGATGAAAGAAAAAAAAATGTTTTCTGGCAACATTATTATATTGTTGTATATTAAACGAGATTATGTACAATAATTGCATATCAAGCTATGTGACTCATCGAGGGGAATGGTTTTGCATTGTTCTGTTGCATAAATAACTGAAAAACAATATGTAAAGCAAACAATACCTACATACTAAAGACTTATTTTAATTTAGCTAAGGCCCTTCACCATAGAGGAATATATCACTACTACCAAATTAAACAGCTCAGTTGCAAATCCTGGTTCTAGGTACATCTACAGTTCATAAGTGTTTACAAATTTACTTCTCAGTTTCTTTGTGGGCTGGAATAGTTTATCTTTATTTTGGAGTTTGGTAATAAAAAAACTGATCTTTGCAAAGTTATAACAATAAAAGGCCTAATGTGGTGCTGGAAACATGCCAGAGCTGAGGGCTAACAGCACTGAGAATAATCATTATTATTAGACAGCCATATTCATCATTATGATAAGCACTGCTCAGTTATGAAATCACTTTTTGAATCTTACAATAAAAACAATCTATTATTAAAGGCCGAAACACAGTTTAATCTTTCAACATTTTAGCTGTGATAATCTGTTTATGGCCATTGTTAGCAATTTGTGTCAGGAAATGTACTATACAGTTATTACTTGCTTCCCCAAATAAGTGGAATGACATCAAGATAGTAACTGTCTTCATGTGTGTGTTTTACGCTTGCATACATACTGTGCATTCCTATCAGGAGTGTATGCCCATCCAATGTAAAGTCAGTTTGGCACAGTGAAGTGTCTGACTGCTTAATGCTGAGGATTAGGGATATAAACTGCTAATGAGCTTCATCATGTAGTCACAGGTTTAATTCTTACATCCTTCATTTCTGTATTGGTGACTTTGAGCAAGTCACTTAAAAAATAGTGTTTCTGGGTCACCACTAAAGAGGAAACACTTATACCTCGCAGATTTTCCTGTAAAAAATAATAACAAACATTTAGGGTAGTGCACATAATGCATTTTTTTAATGTTATCTAAAAATTGCTTGTAGGTGTATACATGGTTTGTGTGGTTATATATATGTGTGTGTGTGTGTGTGTGTGTGTGTGTGTGTGTGTGTGTGTGTGTGTGTGTGTGTGTGCGCACATACTGCAATGGACTAGTATCAAGTTCAGGACTGGTTCTCTGCCTTATGCCCATTATTTATGGGGATAACCTCTCACTTTCCAGCAACTCTGAATAAGATAAAGCAGCTATCACAAAATTAATGAATTAAAAAATGAGGTATTGCAGACCACATAGAGTACTGTAAGTTAAATTCATTTGTCTTTAGATTTAACACTAAATAGCTTTATGTATTTGAACCAGTACAAGGAGAAATGTGGAAATTTATCACAGCTAAGGTCATCTAAGTCCAGACACATTGAAAAAATAGTTTCCAAGAAAATCAGATTACATGCAGTAATGCACTAACATGCAATGAAAATCAAGCATCGATACTACCCTTACATGATATTTCATCAATTTTGTAAAAATAAAGCTGAAATGCATAGAATGCTATACCTTATTAGCTTCCTACATAAAGCTATATTAGTTGCTGCAGAGGCAACCCTCTTCCATTTGTACACATGGAAAAAACAAGCAACAATTTTATTTTGCATATGTGTAGAGGAAGTCCTAATATAAATACTGGTTTCAATAATGTTTTCTTACGAAGTACAAGAACCATAATTTTGAACACCCACTAGTCAAACTGTGCATTATATGCGAGAAATTGCTTTTCTAGCAAACTAAAATAATGCTTCATATGCAAAAAAATTGCTTTTCTAGCTCTCAGAAAAAAAAAAAGCTTTGCACGTTGGCTTAGTAGATGATGACTGTTAGCTGACAGAACAGTGGGAGTTCAACAGGCAGGTTATGACATCTTCGGTTAAGCAGAGGATTTCATGGGCTGTTGGCTTTTGATTTAAGGAACTGCATTATTCAGCAATTCAATGAAGAATACAGCTGGGAGGACACAGAATTTATTCCAGGGGTTCTCAAGCAGCTCGTAAAACATGAACCTGATTAAGATAAATTAGGCTCAGCACATATGTCTTGCATGTAGAGAGCTGGATTGATTTCTACGCTGTTAAAACTTAATTTATAGACAGAACACCACTGGGAAGTCTTCCCGCTTTGGTCTCAGGATGGTTAGTGGTTATTATTAGTGCTTTCTTGAACTGTTACCTCACAAAATTACTTGATCAGATTTAAATATATGTTTGCTTGTGTATGTGTGCTTGCATGTGCATGCGTGTGCATGCGTGTATCTGTGTGTGCATGTGTGTTTACCTGGGGGGTCACTAGGGGTTTCAAGATACTGTGGATACAGAAAGTGAGAAAATAAAGAGCACAGAAGGTTCTGATTACTATCTGCAAATAAAAAATGAGAGACGAAAGATCAAAGTGCACGCCAATCAAAACTAATCTCATAATTTATTTCTGGCCTGATTTTGAGACAGGATGACTTGTATCATCCATGTGACACTTTTATTCCTGCAAATTATAAAGAAACCTCCAAGTATGACTAGTTTAAATGTGATATGATTTACAACTATAGTTAGTGAAAATATGTATGACAGAAATATCCTGGAGAGAATAAAGATCTTGACTGTTCTATCCAGAAGTTTTATCATGCTTTGTTCCTTCACTTAATGTTGATATTTTCTGATATCCATTAGATATGGTAGGAAATGGTCCATTTTTGGAAACAGTATGCCACAGGCATTAGGACCGCTCTGCATAGAGTGTTTCAAAGTACCAGCACCCTTCACTAGATCCCATCATTCTCCCCAACCTCTAGCTCTGTAGTTATTTATTCTTTCACATAACTTTAGTCACCAAGGAACATTTTCAGGTTGTTTTCAATGTGTCAATTATTATTTTTTTGTGCTGAGAAGTTTTTGGTGCATCATGAATTATTAGAAAACAGATAACGGGATTTTGTTAACCCCTTTTTTTCTGCCCTTTTAACCTCTGTTTTGTTCTGTCCTTTTTACCTAACTACTTTTATAGTTAGGTAAACTTAGGAGTTCCTTCCTTCTTCGTTATCATACTCAAGGCATCTGTCTCTTTCGGTCACCTTTCCAAAGCTGCTGTTCAAAACAGTTCTTTGCAGCAAGACTATAGTACCCAACAATGGACACACTCAGTGTCTCTTTTATTTAGACAAGGAGCAAAATTTGGTGGTGTGATCATTTACAGGGGTTTCATACAGCTACTCATAAGACACTCTAGGAAAATAACTTGCTGTATACCCTGTGATACAGCTTTTTCTTATAAAAGATCTAACTAGGAGGATTCTTCCAATCTGATGCCAGATGATTTACCTCTAGCCATCCTATACTAGACAAGAAGCTAGTCAGAAGGTTTAAAACCATTATAGAGAAGCATCATCAGTGAAGTCTTCCTTGACATCTGTTCCAGTGACAACTTAGTTATAGACATCAGCCATGGCAGTTAAAGCCTCATTGTTTGTACTGGCACTAATGAATGTGTTTACATTGTCCCTGGTAACCATGCCAGTGCTGCTCTCAGTGTTGCAATAGATGAAATCACAAGACTATCTATCAACCCTGGTACCTCAGAAGCAGGAAGAGAAAATATTACTTATTAAGTCATTACCATGACCTACAAAGCCTGAATAGCCCCAAAAGATGACACTGATCCCTCCAGAGATTGACTCTAAAATGCTGGCTGAGGCCATATGGGAGATATAAGCACAAGCTGTTGGTCCTTCTGTCCCACTCCCTTGGGGAAGACACACTGCAGGACCTTTGCTTGATCATAGCTGGTATGTTTTTCTCCAGTTCATTCACTTCCCTTGCAGACCCTGATGCATAGCACTGCAAGTAAAATGCTAAGACTGCTGGTACTACAGCCTGCTCCTCCAGTGATGACCTTTGGGTCTACTTCTCTCTGTTTACACCATATTGACTAAATACCAATGCCACCCCAGACTAGGTACTTGGAGTTAATTGTCCAGGTACCACTACCGACACTGATACAGTATGCAACTCCATATGCAAAGGGTCTGTTCTCAGCACTCATATTTTTATAATACCCAGAATCAACAGTATCACTGTTGACTGTGGCCTATGCTCCTCTGTTGTTGATGACCACAGGATTGAAAGCCCATTATATTGTTTTCCAGGCCTTTTCAGAGCCAGTGTTGGCATGTCTGGCATGAGTGCAGCCAGTGCTGGGCCACCCTATACTGTCACTTAACCAATGCTTACAAGAGCAGATGCTTACACAGACCAAGCCAAACATGCCTAAGCCTAGCAGATATACCAAGATGATATAGATCATGCCACTGGCATCCCCTAGAAGCCTGCTGCAGCCTTTATTTATCACAAAGGCCTTTCTCATTATCTTGGTCTTTACAGCCCTTCTCCAACAAATCCTGAAAAACATTCCACTCAAATGACTCCAGGTTTGGAAAATTCTTCTGTCTCATGCAGGAGCAAGGGGACTGTCACATTAACCTATCCTGTCCTCACCCGTCCTTCCCCCACATGGAAGGCTAAAACAAAAGTGCAGGTCCGTGCCTTCATAGATGGCAGTATCCTTGGGAATATCTTTTATTTTTAATACCATGGAACTGGCCCAATGGCTCCTCTACCTACATCCAACAGACAAGTCATTCTGTCGGGGTGAGAACTGGGCATCTCTGGGTTGAGCAAGAGCCCTACTGCCTATTCATTCATTCATGTCCGAGTTGCTCACCTGGCCACTCATTCCTCTATTGTGAGAGTCAGATGGTTGGGCGTGGGACAGTATTCCTGGTTCTTATCATACTCCCTGGTTACATTGGTATCAAGGTCAAATTTCCCGAATACCAGTTTCATCCTATACAAGGTATCCAGTTTTTAATGTGTACTTTGGATACCAAAGAATAAAAAAAACTTCCTAGTGGAGGAGAACAACAACATTTGTTTTAAACAACATCATGACACAGGTGCTTCAGTCCTAATGTGGCACCATGGAATTAGTCCTCAGCTATTTTGGGTGTACACAGAAATTGTTATCCAAAGGGTTCTCCATGCACAACTACACATGAGACCACTGGAGTGGGCCACAGATTTAGTTCATTTTGCACCGTGTGCTGCTCCCTTCTCTGTTCACATGCATGCCTGCCTTCACTAAGGGGAAACACCAGTTTCCAACACCCTCATGCTCTACAAGTCTGCTGATCAAGCCCTCTAATACCTTATGCCAGACACAGTTGTCCCCTTTGCCCCACTTTAGCTATAATTCTGGAGTGGGCCACTTAATTCCCATAGAAACATAATGGCAAGCATATTTCCTAGTACATCCTCACTGAAAGCTCTTGCAGGAGATGCCTCTTGTGATGACTGAATTTGCAAAGTTTAACCACAGGCAATCCAATTCAGAACCCACAACCCATTTCAGAGATCATCATAGATTTGTCTTCTACAGGCTTTAATGCAAGATTCAAAGCCCCCTCTGGAATCTCAGTTCCAGATCAGTGTCCCAGAGCTTCACACAGAATCTCAGTTCCAGATCAGTGTATCAGAGCTGCACACAGTAGTACTCATACTGCAAGTCTTCCAAGAATATCTGCCTCAGGGTCCACTGGCCATCCAAACACAAAACATGTCAGTACTGGTACACAGCAAACAGATGCATCCATTAATTTCTCCCATGTAGAGCGGCCATGAAGCTATGGGACTGGAGCAGCATTTTGTGCAACGTCTTCTTAGCAGCTGTACATAACCCAGGGGAGACCAGCACTTTGGTGACTAGATTAAGCAGGAACCATGGCTAGTCATTGGTTTAGATGGTAATTAACAAAATATTTCACAGATTGGGGCAACCAGAGATAGAGCTTTTTCCTTACCTTCAAATGGGAAATGTAACCAATCCCAACCCAGGGCCAGGAGCCAGGAGCCAGGAGCCAGGAGATCCGCTGTTGGGGAGTTATTAGCAGTGTCTTCTGTATGCCTTTCAACAACATGCTTTATAATAAAGATCATCCAAAAAGCCAAAAGGCTGAAGTTCAAACTGATCCCAGTAGTTTGTTTATGGCTCTAATAAGTGTGGTTTCTTCCACTGACCCCACACATTTTGGAGAGGCCTCTCAGTATATGAACATCCAGGGGTTGCTAACCCAACTTTCAGACAGACTTCATACAGACATCAGTGCTCTGAATTTACTAGTGTGACTTCTTCAGTACAGTGCATACTCAATATCCTACATTTTCTCCCAGAAGTAATTGAGATTCTAACCACAACGCACAAACCTTCCAGAAGAAAGGCATACAAAGACAAATTAAAGCACTTTGAAAACTGGACTCAAGAAGGGAATAAATCAAGACTGACCTCCTTCAAAAGGATTCTTCAATAAGTCACAGATCTTTCTGTAAAAGCCTCAGCTGCTTTACTCATAGTAGCAATTTCTGATGTTCATGTTGCGTATGACTCCACCTCTCCACTGTGATTCACCAAGGCCATGCTTAATGGCATATTCTACTTAATATCACCAATCAGAGAGCCAGTGCTACCTTGGACTCTTTACTGCATCCCAAAGATAATGACCAAGTCTTTTTTGATTAAGTGGTAAAAATATACCTCAAATACTGATCCTGGAAAACACTTTATGGTGGCTGTCACCTTGGCCAGAACAACTCTTCACAGCCACAAGTCTTGTAAGCCAAGCCACCTGAGGTAACCTTCCACTAGAGGAGAACGGTACTCTGGACAACCCCATTCATTATGCCCAATGTAAAAAAGAGACCAATTTAAACCAGTGATAAACCTCCTAGTCTTCTTCTCAAGCTACCAGAATAAAGGATGAGGAGTTGTAGCTAGGGTGGGCCATAGTGGGCTGCTGCTTTGGGTACAAAGTGTTTGGGGGCACAATCATAAACACTGAGAATGGACTTTTTTTATTTTGTGCTCATATTGATGTGAGTATTGTACACAGGTGATATGGTGCTTGTTCTTAGCATAGAAGAAAGGGTCACTAGATCAGAGAAGGGACATTTTTTTTACTCCTCAATATAGTGTTGAGGGGTGCTAGATTATGGAGTGCCACCAGGTGCCAGATGAGTCGGCTATGGCTCTGCTTTTCCTTTCATAAATGAAATGTCTACAGGTTTCCAAAGTCACCCTAGTCAGTGTTTATGAGATAGCATTACATTTGCTGCCTTAAAGGCTGGGGCCATACACTACTTGTGAAACCAACAGCTCACTCTATGAAAAAGTGGTCACCTCTGTTACCTTCCAAAGGAATGCTTCAGTAGATGATATTTGCACAGCAGCCACGTGGTTCAGTCTTGATACCTTTGCAAGTATTACAAATTGGATTCCACTTTTTCAGCATTACTGTTGTAGGGGATGATTTCTTAGCCGGGCCCTCCCATGATGTCAGCTGGGAACTCTTTCCTACCAGTTAGTGAAGTTGAACCACTTCTTATCAGATTCAGAAGTTATGTACTTACCATAATGATAGAACTGTAAGAAGTGTGTTCATCTTATTTCACACCCAGGCCTCTTGCAGCCTTAGCAGGGCAACCGGCCAGTTTCTAGATCCAAGCAAATTAAACAAAAATAATGCATCAAGTCTTTCATGCTGGTTTGCCTTTCCTTTTGTTCTGATCTGTTTTTCTCCAAGGCATTACCTTTTGTCTCCAACCTTAGTGCACATCTGTTATTCAAATCCCAACAGGAACTGGATATCTGAGAGCTGAAGAACAAAACGAGAACCAAGGGAAATAGATGGCAGTCTGAAAAGCTCTAAGAGTCGAACAGTCCTAATGTCTGCAAAACATAGTCCTGCCTACTGCTGAAGGTAGACAAGATGTCTTATTATTTTAAGTAAATAATTTAATTTCCTCTACAAGAAGGAATAAGACTGGACAGTTTGAGGGGTAAATGATGTAGAATATAAATGTGATAGATCATTACTTCCTGATCTGCTTAACTGATTATCAGTGGGATAGAGTGGTTTGAATTCCAAAAAGTCACAATAAAGTCAACAATATATTGAATTTTCTAGTGGAAATGACAGTATACATACTTTTATATCCCACTCCAAAATTTTCTCTGAGGCAGACCCCAGTTGATGTAAATGGAAGAGAAGAAGGACTACATGGCTGCATGTTTTGATGAGTGTGATGAGCTTTTGAGAATTTAAACTTGAATTAGATTTGCTCCTAAGGAAGATAGTTGAGAACTCATTCACTCCAATGGAACTCAGGAAGTTTGCACTGTAACTTCCAATGGGCGGAGCCTAAGCTTTTTGACAGAATCAAATTATGTCCTCACATTTCAAACAAATGTTCATATCTCCGAAATTAAAGGGGTTATGAAAGAAGTATGAATGGCAAAAACTTCAGCACAGACTATTTTTATAGTGGTAGTATTCTTTAAGTTCTAGGTCTTAAACTAAATTTTATAAGTCACAGTGAACACAGTAACTATTAAGTTTGTAATATTTTGTAAACAACTTAAAATATCTCAGCAACCACTCAAGTTAAACGTATACCATCAGCAGCATTTTATTCATCTAGATGACAGCTTTTATATGAGGCTAAGGAGTTCTGTCTGTGTTACTTGGTTGTTGAGATATTTAGAAAAATGTGAAAATTATATTAATAACATAAAAACAACAGTTACTAGATCTTTACCTGCACCAGGTAGAGGTAAAATATTAATGCAGTTGAGTTTGCCATTGTGTAAGCTTTAAGACGAAATCTTTTAAAACCTTGTACATAGCATGGTTTGGAATTATTGATGCAAACACGAACAAGCAATATTTAAAACACTGAGTCGCCAGTAGGAATTAACTGTAGATGCACCTGGAAGCATCACTCGGATGTAATAAGTTAATACCATCCCACATGGAGATACAAGATTGTCATCTTGATACCTTTGACAGATCTCTTTGACTGGGCAATCAAGTAGATGACCACATTGCAGATATATAGTGCTTGCATACATTTTTTGTGACAGTATTGCCATATGAGATTAGCAGGTGAAATGGTAACTTCAGATTTGGTTCAGAGACTTTGCTTGGTACTTGAAAAAGTGCCTATTATGGAGTGAAAGCACTTGTTTTTCTAAGAAAGTTTTCCTCTTTCTGCTTGCAGTTTGTATTTTTTGATTTTTCTATTGCTGTAATGCATCTGAATTTGCCCTTGCTGCTTTCTACAGTCCCTTGGCACCATTACTAGCACTCACTGAGCTTCTAACTGCATGAATGCAGTATCTGCATTTATTTATGGAACCGTGATATCCTTGTGGCTTCATAAATGAATACTGTTACTATGTTTACACCCCATTGGCACCTGCTGATCATATGCCCCCATAACAGCTTGTGCCCTCTTTGCCTTGCTTGCCTTCATTTTGTATGTGTGTTTAAGGGTGTGGTGTTCATCTCCCATGTTTTCTGCTTGGTGGAGCTTTGAATCCTTCACTTCCTTTCACCAAGGAGCATCCATATTGGATGTACGCTTGATACTATGCCAGCAATAACCAATACATATTGTTGTCAGTTCTGAGAGCATGTCTTTTTATCACTTACAGTTATTTTGATATCATTAAGGTTGTACCTATAATGCTGAGTTGTAGAAAGACTGAATTTTTGTGACTTGGCTGTCATTTTTGTGTTTTTAGGCTTCACTGTTTATAACCTATTAAGTGTTGTTTGGGTTATAGAACATGAAAGCGAGACAGTGGAGAAGTAGATTCAGAGTTTTAAATGGTTTGAACTGCAGACACAGTTTGAGTATGTTGTAAGCAGTGTCAGCATGATGTAGACATTGTGTGGGAACAATTTTTTTCACTTTTTACCACTCTTCAAAGCAGGATAATGGCTGTGGTAAAGAACCATAGAATATAAAGAGTAAAATGTGTAAGTGTGTAAACATTAATCTACAAATAGAGAGAATTTGAATACAATATTCATCAAATTTATAAAATTATAAGAATGCCACTGGTCAAGCATAAAAGGTGACAGAAATATACATTTCACCTGTTGTACTGGTTAATGTGGTGTCTGATGGTAACATTCATTCAATTAACATATACCTCACTAAAGAGTTTTTGCACTTTCCCAAGAGGCTCCCCCTGGCCCCATTCCAACCTACATTATTAGTAGAGTATCTAACATGCTATCTAAAAGAGCTCAGCAGATCAGATTAATACACAATGGAAGTATCATTCTACCTCACAAACAATTAATCTCCTAACCATACCTCTCAATGTTCCTGATTTTGCCTCATATCCTTTGCCCTCTCACTCATCAAATTCTTGATTTTTCTGGTAAATCACTGAGGGATAAAGTCTGCCAATAATGATTCTCATAGGACTTTCATATTTATTGTTCACAAAATGCACATTGATGCAAACCTGTTTAACTTTAAGTGAATTAGAACGATATTTAAAATGTTTCTCATTTTAGGCTTTTGCCCCCCCATTATTTTTAGCTTTGTCTAGAATTCTTGTAAAAAATAAGATGAGATGTATGGTCATTTGAATAACTGCCATTTGTAGGAGCATTAAATGCAACTTTAGCAGATTCATATTAGTTTTTGTGTTAGCCACAAATCAATTTTTAACTGTAAGTCAGAGTGGAAGATCCAGTTAGCTGCTTGTGTAGGCTGTTCCCTTAATATTTTCACCTTAATTCATTCCTAGAACGTATGCAGCAAATTTGATAACTCTTCCCACACAGCAGTCATTATTTTTCTCTAGCACAAACCCCTTCCTCAGATTCATTTGGATGTCTAAGAATCTTGTTTCATACATTAACATTTTTCTCATAATAGGAAGTGTAAGACTTAAACAATTGTAGTAACCTGAGGTAACTATTCTTAGGATTTTGTCTTAGTCCTCCCACATAGGAAGGCCTCAAATTGTCTCCTGTTCCCCCCAACAGTCTTCTGCTTCCGTTTTGCCTCAGTGCCTGTCCATGATCGTGCCTCTCCCTACTATCCTTGGATTCATTTGTTCCTCTACATTGATGCAAGAGCTGTTCAGGGGGTGAATCATCCAGGCAGCCATAAAGGTTAGTTTGTGCCCTCTCTGACATCCTAGGAATGAGGGTATTTCTTCTGGCTGCCCATAAGTATCTATATCACCACTGGGAGTGCAACACACTTTATGTGCATGTCTGTGCTTCTACCCACATTTATTTATTTATTTATTTATTTTATTTTACATTTGTTTACCGGGAGAGTCCGACTGGGAATAAAACCCTTTTTCAGTGGAGAAAGAAAATTGTATAATACAATAAAGAAAAAAATAGCAACAGACATTCATAACAGCAAAAGGACTAGAACAGAATAAATTGGTCAAGTGGAAGACGAGATCAATAATCTTGTATAACAATGCTTCTAGAAGACAGTTCTTACAGTAGTAGCAGGTAGTGGTATTGTATACAATAAGAGTGCAATTACAATACTTATTCTTATATATAGGTAGCATAGCATACTGAAGACTTAAAATATGATAGATATTAACAGTGAGAAAGAAAAAAAAACAACATAAGGTAGTCATATGACTTAAATTCAATGCTCATTACATATGCAATTAAAATGTTAAAATCAGCTAGTTCTATGGTTTGGGCTACCCATGCCCAGTACATGTACAAGTCCAGGAACTGGTGAGGTGGCCTTTAATGTGATGCCTGAAGTTTTTTAAGCTAGTTATAGTTCTAATTTCAAGTGGTAAGGCATTCCACAGGTTAGCAATGTAGTAGGAGTATAGAGAGTCACCTGAGCTATTTTTATTCCTGGCTACTTCAATTAAAGCTTTATTAGTGGATCTTAGTGGACGGGTACTTATATGGGGATTGAGGAGGCCTTGTAGAGCTGGTGTTTTTTTGGGATTACAGTACATTTGGTGGGTGGTAGAGAGTTGCATGAGAATGAGTTGGTGGGGTAGTTCTAACCAAGAGAGTTGTCTTAGGGCCTTACAATGATGGGTTCTAGGAGAACAGCTAGTGGCAAATTTAGCTATCTTATTATAGCAGGCATCTACTGTGGTGCAGCGGTTCATGTTGCTGCCTCACAGCAAGAGGTTCTCCTGTTCGATCCTTGGCTGGGGTGCTTTCTGTGTGGAGTCTGCATGTCCTCCCTGTGGTTGCGTGGGTTTCCTCCGGGTGCTCCGGTTTCCTCCCACATCCCAAAGACATGCTGTAGGTGGATTGGACACTCTAAATTGGCCCTAGGCATGTGTGTATGCCTTCTGTGGAAGGTTGGGCGCTGGGCTGGCAACTTACTCAACACTGTAAAAAACACCACTGCCAATCATGAGCGGACAGGTGATCTGCTGTGGTGACCCCTAACTGGGAAAAAGCCGAGAGAAGAAGAAGATTATTGCAGGCTTCTAGCTTGCTTAGGTCTGATTTGGAGAGGTTGGTAAGGATGGGTGAGGCGTATAGTAAAGTTGACAGAAGATAAGTTCTGGCTGTGGTTATTCTGGAGTTTGTGGTTAGGTAGTTTTTGCATCTGTATAAGGTACCTATTTTCTTGTGTACTTTTTTTACAGTCTGAACAATGTGTAAGTTGAACTTCAGATTTTGATCAATAACAACACTGAGAAGTTGGGTGGATGGTACTGGTTCAATCAATGTCTTATTGCTAGATGTGATGTTGAAGTAAGTGGATTGGATTTTGAATTTAGTGGAGTGGAAGAGCATGAGTTTATGTTTATTTGGGTTCAAGATTAATTGGGCTTCTGCCAACCATGATTCAATAGCATTGAAGGATGTTTGGGTTAAGTTCTGTAGTTCAGGTAGAGTTGGGGCAGAACATATGACAGTGGAGTCGTCTGCATACTGTATAAGGGTGGCTAGAGTTGTAGCATTGTGGAGATTATTTGCAAAGAGGTTAAAAAGGAGGGGGCTGAGAATAAACCCTTGAGGCATGCCCATAGTCACTGGTAGTAAGGGAGAAAGATCTTTGTTCCACCATACTGCTTGTTGCTGATCTATGAGGTAGTTCTGAAACCAGGCTAGAGTGGAGTAGCTTAGGTTCGGTTTGGACAAGGCAGTCAGCAGTTTGTTATGAGACACTTTATCAAAGGCTTTTGATAAGTCTAAAAAGATTGCTGATACTAGGTCACCTTTATTTCTAAACTGACTGATGGTGTTAGTGAAGCTAATAAGGGATGTGGTAGTACTATGGTAGGGGCGAAAGCTGTGCTGAGTATTTGTAAGTAATTTATTGTCTAGGAGATGGTTAAGTATTTGAGTGTGAACACACCTTTCAAGGATTTTTGATAGAGGGGATACGATTACTATGGGCCGATAGTTAGAGAAGTTGGTGGAGGGACCTCCTTTGTGTAGGGGTATGATGTGAGCAATTTTCCAGAGAGTGGGGATGCGTTGTTCAGATATGGAATGGTTAATTAGTAGGGAAACTGGATAGGAGATGGCTTCAGCTGCTATTTTTAAGTATGTTGAGGGTAGGTTGTCAGCTGCGTGGGTTGTGGGTTTTAGCCTGAGCAAGTATTTGTGTATGTTGTGGGTTGAGACTGGTTTTAAGGAGAATGTGTTGTTATTATCTAGTTGAGAGGTTAGGTTGATGAGCAATGATGATAATAAGGGCTACTATCATTGGCTTGGGATTGCCATGCCCACATCCTGATTCTGGCCATTATAGTGCTGTTCAAGCTTTTACTTGTATGGTGGTAACTGAGTGTCTGGGAGCCACCTCTCTCTTCCCCAGAATGGCTGAGCTGGCATAGGCTGCAAACTGTAAACTTTCCACTGCCCAGGTCTTCTGAATTCATCAGGCCTTTATCCATCTGTGTCACACAGTCAAGATTTATTAAGCTTGACTTAAACACATCCTTCAACTGCAAATGCCTCTGATGGCCATGGTCTTCATTCAGAAGACAAATCCTAAGCTGAAGATATCTGACAGATACAAATATCAGGATTCCCTCAACCTTCTCCAAATCTCTGATGGTAGGAATGCACACATCTTCCCAGTCATTCAAATAATTTTGAACACTCCCTATCAGCAGCAGAGGATGACCCCAAATCAAAATTTTGCAGCCCTATAAATGAGAGGTATTCTTCTTCTTGCTCATCTTTTTCAGTTTCTTATGGATAGTTGAATGACATACCATTGTAGAAGATCAAGAATACCAGTGCACTCTGGTCCCTAATAAAGCGTCTTCTGTAAGTTTCCACAGACGACAACTAGATTCTTACTTACCATCTTCCTGCTGAGTAAAGGCTTGGGAATATTGGGGCCATCCATACTTCCTTTCTTTGGTAGTGCATGAAGACCCATTTTAGATACTCTACATCTTCCATTATTCATTACAATCTTGTGGGATAACCTTTTAATTTATATTATGCCAGAGTGGGATCCACTGCAAGGAGTATACCTCAGAACATACAACAGGAATGCATAAAGAACGTACTATATTTGCTTTTGAAACCCTATCAAGACGAAGTGTCTGCTACATTTTTAGCCATAAAAACAAACATAATTTCTCCCAAAGTGGCTTTATATTGCTTTCTATCATCCTTCCTGGGTTTGGATGAAGGCTAATATCCAAGTACTTTAGAACTATGAAACACAGAATCATCTTTGTTTGCTCCTTTCTACTTAATTCCCTCAAAGGAACTTGGCATGGGGATAAACATCTGCATTTCTGTTTTTCCTGCATCTAGTTTAAATCCTCATAGCAATGGCAAAATCCATAAAAATAACACAATGTTTAGGGATATCTATTTTAGGGTCTAGCCAAAGACAATTGTCAGCAAATAACACATAATTGACTTCCAAGTCTGTGCATAACCATTTCTCACTTGAGTCATCAGTCTGAGCAATAACTTCCAGCAGCCTGATATGCAAAAGACAAAGAGCTAGTGACAGGGGTATCCCTGTCATGGGGCTTTTGGACAATGGAAAACCCTATGATAGCTGCCCATATGTTAGAATTGTCACCATATATCTATTGTACAGGGATCTGCAGCTGTCAAAAACCATAAGGCAGATTCCTGCAGATGGAGTCAAAAGCCTTTTCAGACTCTATAAAACTGCTACAACTGAGTTTACCTGCATTGCCTTGGGCCTGCATCAGAGCAATGAACACTTACAGATGATTGATACTTGCTTGGAAAGAAGCAAATCCCACCAAGGTCTGCAAAATCAAACTAGAAAGGTTACCCTTCACTCTTTTTGCCAATGCTCAGGCATAACTTTTAACAGCCACATTGAAGGCACAGGTTTTTTAAATTTCCTACCTTAGTGGCATCCTTATCTGACTTCAGAGGCACTGAAATAACAGAAATGGTGGAGAAGAGCAAATGTAATCATTTGCTCTGAATATCCATGAAAATGTCAGTTAATAAAGAAGGACAATAACCTTCATCCCCACTGAACAGCCATCCAGGAACAGAACATTGCCTTTTAGGTGTCTCCTTAATAATCTACTTTGTTTTGGGCGATAAGGGATTTTAAATAATGCTTTTGCTTAGACAAAAAGATGCTTTGCCTTTCCCAGAACACTTCAGCTCTCCCTTTTACCACTCTGTCAACTGGATGATTCATAGTTAGCTTTATTTATTCATTTACACTTTGACTAGGTTAATCCTTCTTCGTCTTTCGTCTTTTCCCAGTTAAGGGTCGCCACAGCGGATCACCTTGTCCGCTCATGATTGGCAGTGGAGATTTATGGTGTTGAGTTGTCGGCCAAGCGCCCGACCTTCCACAGAAGGCACACACATGCATACACTCATGCCTAGGGCCAATTTAAAGTGTCCAATCCACCTACAGCATGTCTTTGGGATGTGGCAGGAAACTGGAGCACCTGGAGGAAACCCATGTGACCACAGGGGGGGCATGCAGACTCCACACAGAAAGCATTCTAGCCGAGGATTGAACCAGAGAACCTCTTGCTGTGAGGTGGCAACGCTAACTGCTGCACCACCGTGGCCACCCTTACTCCCATTAGGTCAATAGCCTCTTTTCAAAGGAGACCCAAAGTAGTATTTATACTGACTAGGGGAATCTTGTCTAGGACATTGGGAAACGTCCCCTACTGTGTTTGAGTGGGGATGCTGTTTGATGTAGCAGTTTCTGCATCCTGTCTGGACGCAAAGGTGGCTCAGAGAAGCAGGAAAGAGTTTGGTGAGTGTTTGTGGTATGGAAGAGGTTGTCAAAAAAGAAATGGAGTGAGAATTGCATGGATTAAGTGTAAAGGCAGAGAAGCATTCACAGCAAACATTATTACCAGAAGAAAGAATATATAAAGGAGAGGAGCAGAGGTTCAAAATGAATGAGAATGTAGAGGCGAAGGAGAAGACTGAAGGGAAGGTTGTTGAACCTTCACAAGACATGGAATTGCTGTTCTAGGAAAGACTGTTTGAGGGAGTTAGTAGATAGAAGCAAGGATTTATTATTACAACCCTCCAACCAGGAGAGTTGTGGGATGTGCATTTAAATGATTTAATTAATCAGAGTGAACTAGAAAGTGAAAAAGTGGTGTCATGGAGAGAAATTGTGGACAGAATTCAGGAGGAAGAAGTGGAAAAAATAAGAAAAGAGGCAAAGAAGTCATATGGGCAAACCGTAAGAGAAGGAGAAAAGACAGAATAAAAGAAAATGGATATGAGAAGGAAGAAGTTTCTAGTAAGAATACGTATTAAGAAGGAGAAAGAACTTGATTGGTATGAAATATGGGATAATATTATTTCAACCTTGGGTATATCTCCTAAAGAGGTAAGAGCATTTATTCATATTAATAAAGTCTCTTTTTGTGACATTTTATTTGAATCAGGCGTTATATGGAAAAGTTTCCAGATGAATGTGAAATGAAGAATTATAGTCCACAGAAGTTATATGTTATTCAAGAATTTTAACAGAGAGACAAAAATGAATTTGTATGTGCAATTTCGAACTGAAGTAGAAAAAGAAGTATTGAAGGACTAGTTAAAGACTGTATGCAAGGATGTTATGGACATTACAAAATAATATATAATGATAGAGATTTATGGACTGCGGTTTGGGAATATGCTGTTGTATTGCAAAAGAAAAATGAAAATATTATACATATGCCAAGTATGATTAATGTAGAAGGAAACAGATGGGCTGCAAGATATCGGGGAAACCAAAAACATATTTCTTTTGTAGTTAAAATGATCATATAATTAGTAACTGTAATAAGAGAAAATGTTACATTTATGGTAAAATGGGTCATGAAGTGAAAAAATGTGAACTGAAATGTGTAAATGTGAACAAACAGGGCATTCATGGATAGACTATAAGGAAAATATAGAAGAAATGGGGGGATATGAATATGAGCAAGACAATGTTCAAGAATATAATATAAAAGTGGAACAAAAAAACAGCAGGAAGAAAGCACAATGGCAGAGAGTAAGGGGTTTGGAAAAGAAGAAAAGATGATGGATAAAAGGAGAGAAAAAGAAGAGGAGGAAGATAAAACAAATTCAAATCAAAAGGAAGATATTAATTGGGTGATGATTAAGGATAAAAATAATTCTATTGGGAAGAAAGTAAAAGATAGAAAATTAAAATTTAAGAATGCAGGTTTGAAAGAAAATAAAAAAGGCAAAGGATGAAAAAATAATGTTATAAAAAGGTGAGAATTTTAGCTATAAACGTGAACAGTATAAAGAATATTATAATGTAGAATGCTTGATATGGATTTCATAATATTAAGCATTTTGAGAGAAGGGGAGAGAATACAAGTAAATGAATTATTGGAAGGTAATATTATTTGGAATATAGAAAAAGAAGTGTGTGCGGGTATTGGAATATGCGTCTATATTACATAATCGAACTTTTAAAAGTTCAAACATCATATTGTCGACACCATATGATCGAACTTTTAAAAGTTTGAAAATGTAATAAAAAAAATAAACCAAAGGAAAAAAATACCTGAATGGTTTAAGCAGGGGGGTAAGCCACCCAGCACCCCCAACTGGGGGTCTGTGCCCCCCACACCCCCCACTCTTTAAATATACCATCTCCAAGATCACACTACAGTGCAGAAAAGGGAAATCTTCCCATTCTGCACTGTACGGAGATCTCCGTTGAAATGTTCAAACTTTTAAAAATTCAGTCATATGATGTCGGCCATATGACATTCGAACTTTTAAAAGTTCGACAATGTGAGATTGACCCTTGGAATATTAAGTAAAACCTCAATAAAAAAATTAGAATGCACTTTAGTAACATTAGGTAGCGTAACGGTATTGGATGTGAGATGGAAGAAGCAAGTATATAGAATTACTGCAGTCTACACATATGCTACACACAAAAAAAAGAGAATTTATGTTTAAAATAATTTTTGACTATGTGAATGTTAATATGCAAACAAAATTAGTGGGGGATTTCAATTCTGATTTAAGAAAAAGAAGAAAAGAAGGGGCAGATGTTAAAGTAATAGCAGAAATTTTGAAAAGTGGAAAATTATGTTTATGGGCTAACAGACAATAGGTTAATAGGTTCATAGGTGTTTACTAATCTAACGATGACAAGGGACTTTTAAATCCTAGCCATGTATCCCAAATCTAAGCGGTAACTTAAGAAAATAAGTTATTATTTTATGATTTCAGAAAGTTTGAAAACTTTAGAAAAAGGAACAGAAGTAACAGGCTTCTCAGCCCTTGTGGCAGTTTGGATAGAGATCCAAGAAAAAAAGAATATGCAAAGACAGATAAAGGTATTAAAAGATTAAATGAACAGACTTAAATGAGGTAGGTAGAGAAAGGATTACACAATTATGAAAAGATCATATAGACTTGAGAGTGTTTTATAAGAAATGGACATGGATAAGTTTTAATGAAAAATATAAATCAATTTTTTTTAGAATGACAAAGATTAAAAAGAATAGAAGTGAAACAAAATATAATTAAGTCAGTCATGAGGCATTTAGAGAGGTAATAAGAGATAGAAAAGTTTTTTGAAAGAGAAAAAAATAGTATATGAAATGAATCAAGAGAAAATTAAAAAATATTGTTTAAAGGTACTTCTTACAAAGAAAGAAAGCGGACGTGACACCACACTTAAAGTTGTAAAAGACAATGGAAGAATAATAAGCGAAATAAATGAAAAAGAGAAGTTACAACACAAAAGAAATAATGAATGTAATAAAAATATAAATACGACATTTTTAAAGTATAGGACAGGAGAAAGAGATAAGTGGAGAGTGAAAAAAATAACTAAAGAAGATAATAAGGGGTTAGAAAAGAAGGTAACATTGGAAGAAATTAAAAATGTACTTAAGACAGTGAATATGGAATCAGCAACAGGGCTGGATGGAATTGAATGTTTCATGTACAAATGTATGCTAGATTGGCAGAATAAGTATTTTGTAGAAGTTCTAAATGAATGGTTAGAGAAAGGAGTGGATGATAAAGAAATATGTATTGCACATACGAGATTTATGTGGAAAAATGAGAAAAAGAAGATATAAAGAACTGATGAATAACAGTGTTAAATAATGTGGATTGTAAGATATTTATGAAAATAACAGAGAAAAGATTGGAAAATAAAGGGAACAAAGTATTAAATGAAGCAGTATTTGGAACAAAAGGAAACGGGAGCCACGGACATTTGATGATAATTAAGGAAATGGTAGATGATATAATAAATAGAAATTCAGAACTAAAAATCATGGTAGGTGATTTAAGTAAAGCATTTGATAGGATACAACATGAAACTTCATGGAAGATGTTAAAAGAGTATAATATAAGTAATAAAATAATACAAATATTTGCTTCAGTATATAAAAATAATAAAGGAAAATTAATAGTAAATGGCTGGTTAAGCAAGGAAATAGATATAAGAAGTGGTATGACAGGGTTGTCTAGCAAACAGTATTTTATTTGCATTAATTATGAATGCAGATGTGAATGAAATAAATTTAACTCTGAAAATAGCAGAATATAGAACACGGGAAGGAATTTAAGTATCAGTGATGTTTTCTTATACAGATGATATAGTTTTAATAATTAAAAATGAACAGTGGATGGAAACAGCTTTTAACAAACTTAATCAAGAGTCAATAGTTATTGGTCTATGTATAAATAAGGATAACAGTAAAGATTTTGGATTAATATGAAAAATAGGAGGGATTCAGTTTAATAAAGAAGAAACTGGGATTTTAGGTATAAAATTTGGTAATGGTCAATATAGATTAATACAATGGCAAAATATGATGCATAAAATAAGAAATATGTGTTTGTTTTGGAGAACATATAAACTGACATACAGGAAGAAAGTTTTGTTTTATTTTATTTGTTTTATTAGGAAACATAGCATATTTAGAGAACACGTTTATGATTCCTGCAAAATATGAGAAATAATTATTTTCAATGGTGTTTGCATTCATATGGGGATCCAGGTTAAATCCAGTAAAAATAGGGGTATTATATATTAAGAAACAAGAAGGAGGATTAGCTTTGTTTAATCCTATTGTTTGTACATCATCATCATTAAATTTATATAGAGTATTGATGTGTTTAAAAGAAACTAAAAAAGGGCTGATAGGTGTAATTATGAAAGAACAATATACAGAAATTTAGGATAAGGTGAATAATGTAAAGACAGAAATGGATATTTGAATGAGGAAATGAAAGAATATCAAAACAAAATGTTGTTATGGAAAATAAATATAAGTAATATAGAAAAGAGTAGAAAAGAATGGTTCTTGAATATCATGAATAAGTATTATTGTATATATCCATGGAAGCATTTTGAGAAAAAAAAATAAAAGCAATAAAGGCAAGGACAGAGAAAGCAAAAAATGATGTTATGAATGTACAGATTTTGTATGGAGATTAATAATAAGGAAGTTGCCAGTAAAGGCAAATATGCCATATAAAAGGGTAGAAGAAAGAGTTTGTAATTATTACGGTGAAATTGAAACTACAGAACATGTTTTTTGAACTGAGAAAGGGTAAAGAAACTATGGGAAAATATGCGAAAATGACATCATAACAAGTTTTAATGAAAAAAAAGGATAGAAATATGGATATGAAAGACTATGGATATTATGGTGATAAAAGAGAGAAAGCTATTAAGAATACAGATAGGAAATTGTTTCATAATATGGATTAGTTAGAATGAGAGATGAAATGAGATAAAAAACAATGGAAATGGATATTGTCTGAAATATTGAAGAAAATATGATTTTGGTTATGAAGAAAATGGTGGATTATGAATGTGAATAATACAAAGTGAATGTACACAAAAATGTAAATAGAAATGAAGTTATCAATATAAAAATGTAAATAATTACTATATGATGTAAATAGTATAAATATGATATAACTTTTAATAAATGGCCCCATCTCTTTTTAAAAAGTGCGATTGAACCTTACCTTTTACATCCACCTGAGCTAGTGAGACTAACCCATTCAATAAAGAGCACATAAATAAATAAATAAATTTGTATTACTCTTTTATTCAAAGCATACTCAGAATTCCAGGTTTAATTGGGGAACTTACGGCCTAAACATTAAAACCTTCTGTGGGGTCCCTATGTAATGACCAGCCATACATTATAAATAAACTGCCTTGTATCTGAGGAAGAATAATTGGGATAAAAAGAAGAGTAGTCAAATCTGGAAGCAAAACAGATGGGCAAAAGCAAGACCAATAGATAAATTCTAAGCAATCAGCAGAAAACAGAGGTTTGGTTTCATTACAGTTACTGTTCAGCTTTACAACTTCAAGCATCTGCCTTTCACTGGTGCATTACACTGAGCATGGAATGAAGGTCTGCACTACTGATAGGCCAAAAAGACAAAGCAAAAAAAAAACAAAAAAACACATGCTGACTCTCCAGTAAGTGTTTTGTGAGGCACAAAAGCTTTGGAGTTATACATTTAAAGGAATTAATTTTGCTTTACAGAAACAAAAAATATATAACTTTCTTTCTAAAGAACAGGTGAGAAATGCACTGAAAATGAACAGTTTGCACTTCTTCAGTGCTCTACACTTTTTGATCTGGTGATTAAGTCTATGGCCTTAGCATTTTATGTCAACTAATCTACTGAGAACGTGATAAACTATATGGGACAGATTTTCCAGATAGTGAAGTTTAGTTTTTCTTTGATAAAAAATAAAGCCAGGGTTACTTCTGGTTTTACAGACTATTCTAGAGAAAAGAATTAAACACCTTGACTAGAGTTATTTTGTAATTTCTAGGACTATAACTGCAGTCCTTGGAATTATAGGGGTTTAACAATGAATCTGAGATATATATATATTAGGTACAGATTCTGACTCAAACCACGCCATCCCCTACCTCATGGTGTACATACAGTAGCCACCCACATAGAAGATTCTAGAAAATGGCTGCTCCCTGAAAAACATCAGAAATCATCTGACAGCTATTTATTCTGTGTTTTCTTGGTTAAACCAAACTTTTTTTTCATTCACTCTGGAGTTAGAGTGAGCTGTAGCAATTATAGTAAAGAGCCTTTAACTCTACACAAAATACCTGCTTCAGAAAGCAAAGAATACTACTAAAACCCAGTTCTGTAGCCTGGATATATCATGGATATTTCCTTCAAACTGTAGCCTGTGAGATACTTTACAGCTGTGATCATATTTCAATTTTACAGAGTACTGATTCGAAGAAGGTTGGGTGTCGAGCTGGCACCTCGGCATTTCATAAAAAACTCTACTGCCAATCATTAGCGGACCGGAGTTCCGCTGTGGCGACCCCTTACCAGGAAAAAGCCGAAAGACAAACAACAACAACAACAACTGATAGTAGTGGAAATATGTATTAACTACAATGTGTGGCTTTTACCAACAAGTTTTACTTTCAAATGTTGAAGCCTTGAGGTAATTATCCAGACTTTATCTGTAATGAAGTTGTTGCTGTCAACTGTCAGAAAGAGTTCCTGTTGCACAAATTTCTGTTGTACCGGATACAATCTATCCTTCTACTGAATAGCTGAAAAGGTATACTGCAACAGCTGACTGGACCATGAAATGAGATTCCTAGATTCACAATGGTATGATCTAGCTTATGTTTTACTGATTTCCTCTCTAGGTGCCAAAAATATTGTTTATACCTCTTTAATAGTAAAACATGTATAATTATTTATTTTTCTGCTGACAGTCCACACCTTAACTAATGCAATTAATTTGTTCCTATTTATTACTAAAGTTAAGAATTTGTTATAGGAGTTCAGTTATTTCTATTGTTTCCCACCACATTGAGGTCTTGCAGTCACAGTGTTAAGATTTCTGCAAAATTTAGAAGAAATAAACTTTGATTTTTTTCTATCAAACTATCAGAGTATCTGCCATTTTACTCCCCTGCAAAACTGAACTGCCCAAACCAGGACCATCCTGAGAAAAAGGCAGGTGCTAACATTTTAGCTAATGGTAGAAAAAACTGTGTGAAAATGTTGTTACTGTATTGGGAGTGCCAATTACCTATCACAACTTTAATCAATATTTATTATATTTTTATTTGTTGCATTGGTTCTATTAAACTGTATCCATCAACTGAGAAGAACAAGTTTCTGGTATATTATTCTATACTCAAAATGTCAAATCAGTCTATGCAAACTTTCTACCACATGTCTGTAGGCCTATTTACAATCATTGAGACTACACAGAAAAAATGGCTGTGACACAAATAGTTACATGCCCATGTACTGGGTTACATAGAAAAGCTACATAATATTTGTTTAATAGCAGAAGGAGTTTATAAGTTTATCTAATCTGCATTTTATGTGCATTTAACATTCTGTCTTCCCTCAAATCTACCTTCCCCTTTACATTTTTTGTCTTTCTCTTCAGTGACTCTGTAGATTATCTACCACACATTTGATTGTTCATTACTTGGGAATACAACCCTTATTGTGAAAAAGTAATTTAGAAACTAAGAGAATCTTTAGCACATACAATACGTTACCTGTGCCCCCACCACCTCTGTCCTTCCTGTTCAGGATGACATATTCCCATAATGACTGTGTGCACTGCATCATCTTAACTCCTGTCCATCTTTTCTGGTTTCAAACTCCTCTAGCTTTTGGTTATATCCCTTCCACCCATGTACCTTTCTGGTAGTACTACTCTAAATGTCTTCTGGCAGCTTGATATCCCATTCCTTATTTAGCCTCCAGAACTGCACACAGAACTGAAGGTACCATCTGATTAGGGGGTAGAAGCAATACCTCTGTTCTTCTACAGTCTATACCTCTGAGGATGAACCCCAGCTTTCTGTTTGCTAATACAGTTTGCCTTTTCAGTCTCCTTCTGATGGTCCAAAACAGGTTAATATTTTTTTGTATTAATGTATATATGCCTACATGATAATTTAATAAAAGTGTTTAAAAAAACTCCTGACCGTCTTCTGCTGTGTTACCATCAATTTGCTTCCTGTAAGCCGATACTTCATACTGGGTTTGTTGGGGCCAATGTGCACTATTCTGCATTTAACGGCAGCACTGAATCTCAACAGCCACTTTTCTACTCACTTGTTCAGCCTTTTGGCATCTTTCTCTGGACTCTTCCCCATCCTCAACCACATTAGCAGACACTGATTTTCACTTCTTCACAAATACAAGAAGTCCCAGGTTCATATAATCACTTTTGCTTTTTCATTCTACCACCATGCCATACTCCAAATTGCTACAGCAACTTGTAAAAGATTTTACTGTGTACACAGTAGAACTATCCTCCAACAATTACATTTTCTTTCATTGCAAATATTCTTGCTTGCTTGGGTTTCCATTTTTTCAACACAAATTTCATTTACATGCCAAATAACTTCCAGAATAAGAATTTCATTGCTAATGTCACAGCAAACACAATGCAGAAATGTTACAGATTTTACTTTTGTGCACTAATATGTTTGAACTGCTTCATAAATGAAACAACATTGAGCTTTTAGTTTTATTAGCACTTCACAGATTGCTTAAACTGTAGTCTAAAACATACAGTGCAGTCACCATTTTCCAGTGCACATACATAAGAACAACATGAAGTATTTTCTTACAGAGCTACTGTAACAAATTTTCCTCATCACTCTATTGTTACCGAACATAAACTTTGCATGGTCACAGAGTTTTTACAATACTTTGTATATTAGTAACCACTTTACTTTTTATAAACATGCACCATTTGCACACTTTGTATTTATTAGTAAGACATTCTTGGATTTGGATAATTTCCACATGTGTACCTAAGCCACAGGCAGTTTGAAACAACAGCATATCATAGTTCATTTGATATAATTCTACAGTTAAAAGACATGCCACCATTTTAAAAAAATGCAGCTCAATAATTATTGTCACCTTCTGTAAGTTCTTTCAACAGTACACTTGAGCACATGCTTCATAATACAAGAGCATTTCTCTCTCTCTCTCTCTCTCTCTATATATATATATATATATATATATATTTCAGCAGGTTAGTACATTCACTCTATACATCTTTGGTAAATGATCCTCTAACAATTTCCTGCACATCTCTTGGTGAGCAACCTTTCAGTAATTCCATAACACCCTGCTATAATTATCATTCTGACACTGTTTCTTATGCAATTATTTTAAACTTGGTAAAACAAATTTGTTTCACTTAATTCAATCTTAGAGACTAGCCTCTGCTTCTAGGTTTGTAAAAGGGAGGCTTCTGATTCCACTGAACATTCATTTAAGAACTCATTTACAATACATCATTGGGAGGGTTGTTCCACCCTCCAGTTTCAACACACATCTTGTAATACACAACTCCTGAACTTCAGTTGTGCTACTTCCTGTAACTCAGAAGCATTTCCTAATCTTTTTATTGTGGTTGCTCATAGCAGGAATCATACATTGCCAAAAAGTTAAGAGTCTCAACAAGCACACACACTCTGTTCTCTCTCTCTACAGTTGTGAAAATTGAATTCATAAGATATTAACACTTGCAGGCAGTGAGGCAGAAACACAAATTATTTAATTTGTTATATATTTGATCAAACTTTACCTAATGAAAACCACAATTTTAGTACTTTTCAGAGAATCATAGCTCAAGCTTGTGCATAGTACCATGTCATAGTCAGCAAATATACACTAGAAACTCTCTTTAGTTTTTGAACTGGACATCTTTACTGAACATAAAAGATGCTATCAGCAGGTAACATAAGCTGTTCTTCTCACATAACACAAAATGTTCTTGTCAATAAAGGTTTTTACTCTACCATTTAAGCCCCAAGTTTCAGTTCAACAAAATTCCAGCTGTAGTTTACCAATATCCTTAACAGAGCAATTCTCTTCCACTTGAAAATTCCCATGAGGTCTGTCCAGTGGTCCAGTGGAGTCTTTCACTTTCTTAGGCCCAGGCCTCAATACACATTTAGATCTACAAAGAATAACCTAAGCAAGTTTCCAGAAAGTAGTGCAGAAATGCTCAACAATCTGGCTGATATCTGATACCTACCTGAGTACTCCTACATACAATTACCTTCTGTGTATATCTCAGTGCCAACATCTTTCCTCTACAAAAGTGTTTTCCTACTTCTTTCTTTTTAATCCTTCCTTTAATAAAAAAAGGGTCAGATCTGCTCCAGTCTGGGAAAGTGTCTTGGATCCTCCACCCCCACTCCTCCAAACTACATTGACAAATATTCCATATTGGTCACTAGGATGCACTATGCCACAATATATACACACAAGTGTGATTTCAACCATGGTGGTCTAATCCAGCTCAGACAGAATAGCAACAAAATGCAGTACAAATATGATAGGCTAACATATAAATAACAGCAGCCAGCATACACTCCAGTGCATCTCCATTTAGTCATACATTTGAAGGCTAGTATCATGACTGTGTGGAATGTAAGTTGCACCAGAATGACAGCTGCACTTGTCATTATCTTAAAGGTAGGTCTGGAGATCAGCTTGACATTTAGCAAGAGGAGGCGAAAGTGTTCTAATTGTCAAATGGATGGAATTCCAGATTTTGGAACCACCCATGGTGTTGGCCTCTTTACCATTTAGTAATGAGTGGAAAGGTGGATAAATATGTTCTGGAAAGCAGAAGAAGAAGAAGAGGAGGAATAAGAAGAAGAATGGAGATCCCTGGTAAACGTTTTAAAGGAGAAAAGATAGGAGGGAGAAAGACAATCTCCCTGAAAACAGTTTGCAGTAGAGTGTTCAAAGTAATGATGCAGAACATAATTCTGTTCATAACAATGCAAAAGTATGCAGAGGCAACATATCTGTGGCTAAGAAATTGTCACTGAAAATGACAGGGGCAAAGAAAGGTACCAGATGATAAGCTACATATGTGTAAGAGAAGAAGAAGAAGAAGCTATATACCAATTAGTACCTGTAGAGACCCGAGGAAGGGTCAATCCAGAAATATTCTGCTGCTATATTCTTAACTTTTTTTGATTTATTTACTCAGAGTAAAATTGTAGGATTCTAAGATGTGGATGCTTGATGGTAATTGTTAACTGTCTTTGCGAATGGTGCACAGGCTTTTCATAACACCGCAACTATGCCATGGGTGTTGTGTTGTAATGGAACGACAAATATAACAAGGACAAACATATATCCATTGTCATATCCGGGTCTTCTCCATGAGTATGTAAATGCCTTTGAAATCTGATTAATTACTATAACATTTTCCATTCACTAAGGACACAAATATTACCACATTAGACAAGTCTACATGTCTTATGTTATGAGGCCATATTATCATCATACCCTTACCCAGATATGCAGGGTGATGAGAGTACTTACTCTGATGGAAGAACACAACATACCTGCAGTGTACATCAACATAAATGGATAAAAAGGATCTAGGCACTGTCGTTGATGATTCCTTATTGTCTGACCATCATGTCTTAGCAGTAGTGCAGGAAGTCTTTTCTTTGGCTCATTTAATTTCTAAAGGTATCTCCAGTAGTAGCAAACAAGTCTTAATTCCCCTTTAGTGGCATCCCATCTGATCCATTACTTATTATAATAAACCATTTGTCCAACATATTTATCAACTTGAGAGAGCATAGAAATTAATAGCTAAAAAGATTTGTGGCTTTAATATATTTAGCAGCTCCCTCTTTGTAGTCAGCCTCTTATAGACTCCTCTGTGGGTATCTGTATCTTGCCTTTTGAGCCATGAAAGATCCAGTCCTCTTTGAACTTCTATCCCTTCAAAGAACAAATGGTACCTTTAAATACCCAGTTAAAGGATTTAAACCTTCATCAACAGATAAATAAGACATGTTAGCATGAGTAATACATATCTCAATGTATCCATCACCTCTGGAACACTTCCACTACATGCCAAGTAGAGCAGCATCCTTGCAACCTTTTAGGTAAACCTAGATAATTAGATGAACAGCCTAAAAATTCCCTCTAGGTCTATCTTGTCTTACCCATCTTGGGACTAGAGGCAACTTGGTTAGGCTTGTAATGGCCTACAGACTAATTGCCGATACTAATCCATGAGCCTATAAAATTTTGTTCCCTTCCTAGAAGTCCATGTATATAGTCAGTTCACACAGCAAGCAGTAGTTCTGGGTATAGTGCAGAAACCATTGTGGTTACTCTTTTTTTTCTGGAAAGCTTTTCAGTGTTTATCACAGGAAGCTCTCTGATGCAGGTCTGGAGGTATCTAAAACAGCTTAGATACCCAACCTACAAATATTCAAGCTATGGGAACAAACCTGAGCTGCAATTAAAGGACTCAGATGTTGGTGTGTATGTCTTTGTGGTGGGAAAATGCTGAATTTTACAGTAGAATGGAAAGCTGGTTTGATCTGTCTGATATAGTAATTAAATTAAATCACTTGCAGATTTGTATGGTTTCCTATCATCAACTCTACCCACAAGCAGTTGAGTCCACCAATGCCCAAAGCTATTCTGTAAAAGTCAGAGTACTGAATACCAGTATACCTGGTACAAACACCAAACCCTGAAATTCCATACCACTCTGGACCCAGGAACATGGGTCCAGAAGGGGTTAAGTTTTGACTGTCAGTAATGCTGGTTTTCAACATTCTGACTTTCACAATGTAGGAAATGTGCAGGTGGACTTGACTGCTTGTGTAATGAATATATGACATGAAACCAATTTGTGTTACGTATTAGTAAATGGCATATGGCACACGCAACTGTTTCTGGTGAGACTGCCCTTCATTGCTGTTCTTCCAAGATGATTGCTTCTCTTTTAGTTACCCTTACGTAAAATGTGAGGCCCAATTTATGCATAACCACAATATATATATATATATATATATATATATATATATATATTTTTTTTTTATGAACAAATGATGTTAGGTCATATGAGGGCGGATGACCCTTTCAGGGGCAGTATTACCTGTTTGCGTAAACAAACTGTGCATTACTCCAGAGTTGTGAGATATTAATGTGAGTGACAGAAACATGGGGAGTAAGAGTCAGTCAAAGAAAAAGAGGAATAACAGTAACTGGTATAGACAAATGTCTCTTTTCCCAGTCTTACAGGAGCAAATGTCACTAAAAGACTTACAATGATCATTTCCAGCCCCAGTCTATTCTGGGCATGTTTAAATGTATTCAGCCTGCATGACTCGCTGTTTAAAGATACTGACACAAACAAGTAGTTATAAAATGGAATGCAAAAACTAGAAAAAAGATATTACTTGTTATTCTGAAATGTATGGCATGGTAGTGGATATGTAGGCACCAAACACTCACATCTATCTGTCCAGGTGTGAAATGGACTAGGGACAGGGGATGAAGGTATACAAATACTGCAATTTGGATTTTATGTTAGCTCTTACTACAAAACATGATAGCCTTGTTATGTTTATTTTTTTTTTTTGCTGCTGTTTGCTGCAAGCGCCATGAAAGATGATTATGTCAATACAATTATGCAGCATACCATACTGACTGGCAGAATAAATCTGAGGTGACAGATCTGGGACAGGCTAAGATTTACACAGAGCATTTATTTCTGTCCTGGATTTAAAATATGCATGCTTAGCAATACCACTGTTCTAATAAGGATGGGAAGATTTGGAATGGGGAGATATGGAGTGCCCTTCTTGGGGAAGAAAGTGTTGTTATAAAAACAACAGAGGCATCATCATAAAAAACAATGCAAGCCATTGCTTAGATGGGACAGAATAGATGAAGGATCAGTGAAGTGGAGAGTAGAAAGTGTACTGTTACCATACTGTATACAAGCTATACCTGTATGTTTCTTCTCTTCATTCATCACAGTTACACTGCCACATCCTCCACATTACTAAACTGTGCCTTGTTTCCTTGTATCAGCAACTTTCTGTTTTTATTTGAAAGCTGCTTCTAATATACACATTCCTGCATCCCTGCAGTGACTAATCCCACTAATTTATAATACCCCTTTAATTTTATTCTCACCCATCAGAGTTTGATGTACTTTGTAGCTTTTCATTGAGTTTTGCAGTTTGTCCCTCCCACTTGCTGGGTTTATTTGGGTTGCTCTTACTCAGCTAGGTGGAGCTTAAGTCAAATCATGCAGGTATGAAAAGTAAGTGGTTATTTGGTAAGGTGATGATCACTATTGCCACCATCAGCAGTCCTCTCAACTGTCATTGTTTTGGAGGAACATTCCCATTTTCAGGCCTGATTTACCTCTGCACATGATGTACCTAGTTTTGGAGGTATATCCCTGTTCTCAGTCTTGATTTACGTCTTAACACAATTTTCTGAATCCCTTTCATCAAATGTGACTTGTGAAGGTGTCTAGTGAAAATAAAATCACACTGCATGACCAACATACTAGTGCAACCAATAACTTAAACAAAGAGGGCACACATCTTACATTTCCCTTTTTCTGGAGCAAATATAAATGACCTTGTGTGGCAGAATTTTGCGATACAGTTCATTACTGTCTACAGATTTTACTCTGTCTCTTTGATAATGTGCTTGTATTTTCCATTATTTTTATAGCACTCTTTTTAAATATATTTCTGAGTGGTATCTCATGCTCCTGTTGGAAATGGTAAGAGTGCTCGTTGGTACTCAAAATGCATGCTAACTTGAGAGTGGGAAGCTGGCATAATGGTTAAGGTATCTGCCTTACAGATGTAAGGTGCAGCGTTTGACTCTCCCATGAGATAATTGGGTAGCCTAAAAATAGCTCACAAGAGCAATTAGTGTAGTATGAGCCTATGAACTAAAGATGTCCAACCTTTCAGCTGGATGATCCTCTACAATTTCTGCAAGGTTGAGAAATATGTCCATCAGCCTTACTCACTGGGTTGTTTTTAGAATGAATGCTTTCTTGACTTTATTCATTTGTCAGTCCAGTAGACTGTAGTATCTACAGGAATCTGCTTGATGTCAGTCTTGTGGTAGCGTTACCCAATCATACTCCTTATCTTACACTGGATGGAAAGTGTGTATATATGTGTCTGTGTATTACTCACCCCTCCCCCCCATGTAAGGAACACATTATCAGCTGTTTTGATTCTGCCTCATTGTTCAGCCATTTATCTTCAAGTTTGCTTCACAAATCTGATTGCTGAAAATGTAGTTGGGCTCCTATTTATCTATGCGAGTCTTACTCTGCTTTCACAGTACCTGTTGTCTCAGCACCCCCATAAATACATTGTCTTATAAACTGCCCATTAAGGGCAGGTAAGGGGTAGGGCTGGTTTAACACTTAATCTTACAGATGCAGGGTACAGGGTTTAATTCTGACCTCTGGTTATTGGCTAGGTCTGTAATCGTCTGCAGACTGATAGCCTACTATGAACCTAGAAAGAATTGTTAATTATATCTGCAACTCTCTGAGCTGTAGAGAAATACAAGACTTCACTTTTAAAACGTTTCTGGCCTGCTAGGTACACACAGCTAGTAATGGAAATGGATGCCCTAGTGAAAGTTTGAAACTTGATACTGAGGGGCCCAAAATTAAGAAACTTTATGTGTGGTTCACAGGAAGGGACACTGAACTGTGAACATCACTGTTACACATTAAAAACATTTTTTCAGAGGAACAAGCTCCCTGCACCCTCTATGATGTGGGCAGCTGCACTCCCAACGCTGCCATTACTTTTCTTTATTCACTCCCAGATTGTTGGATCTTGGAGGAAAGGGAATGCTCCAAGTTACAATAACTATGGATTTGGTATGTTTCCCCATAAATGTACTTAAATCTTACTTTATTACGTTCTGAGGCTCTCACTTACTATCCTCAAACTTACAATATGAATCCCTGGAAAACTAACTGCTAGCTTTGAGTAAAGTTTATGGATGACATTTAGATTGCCAGTTGCAGACACGGACAAGTGGTTTGAATAGCCACTCCAAGTATATTAGCAATGTAAGGCATACGACAAGTATTCTGAATAGCCACTCCAAGTTTATTAGCAATGTAAGATATGCAATCCAGTTCTTTCAACTGGGAGTGATTGATCAAGTGTTTATCTTCTTTTTTTTTGTTTTTGTGTAGAGCTATGGCTGTGTGTTTTAATGGCAATTAAAAATGGATTTATGATCAAGCTTTGCTCATCAGTGCTAAACAAATGTAAGACTATCTACTTCCAGTGTAACAAGGGTTACTATGGAATAAATGACCAGTTTTGTATTACTAGTGAATATCACCAAAACAGATTAATTCACTAACTTTATTTCTCTGTAAATTTATTATTATAATCCACATAAGTTTGTAAGATGCAGACAAGATCAAATCAGTGAAAACATGCACACTTGGCACATGGACTGAACCAAATATACCTAATATAGCCTCTCTGTACATTTTGCAGTTTTAGTCTGACTTATGTGTTCTGTAAGTTGAACCATTAAATACTTTGTGTTGTGTAAAAGGAGTCTCATTTGACTGATGTCTAGCTGCAAATGATGGATACATTTCCATACAAAGTGCTGTGCCTTGATTGATAAATACAGTGAGGTGAAATATATATATATATATATATATATATATATATATATATATATATATATATATATATATATAGGTTTACTATTGTAAGTTTGAAAAACTTCAAAGTCTGGAGGCTGAATGGTGACAATGTCAAACCCGACATTGTTGAAGTACAAATCTCGCCCCTATCTTGACCCATGTTAAAGCCCATTCCGAGGTTGAAGTGAAGTCATATTTTGACAATGTCGGAATTCGACATTGTTGCTTTTGCGGACATGGGTCGATGATCCCATCAATCATGGGGTCCGGTTTGACCTTACGCTAGTAAACCTATATATATATATATATATATATATATATATATATATATATATATGGATCTACTTTCAATGAATGAAAGTATGATCCACTAAATTTGGGTTACCCAACCTTAATCCACCAAAACACTGTTTAAACGAAACAACGGACTGCCGAATTCCTTTCACAGGGAAAGGAACCACTTGACCACCATGGTGAACTGTGCCCTCTCCCTTTGTAGTGTTTGTAAATGTTCAATCCATTTGGTAGATATAAATAGGGGGGTGTGGGGCAAAGCCCCCCACTTTGGTAGGATAAGTTGCTTTCCGTTTTGTTTCATTTGCATGGTGGTCAAGTGGTTCCTTTCCCTGTGAAAGGAATTTGGCAGTCCGTTGTTTTTTTTAAATAGAGTTTAGGTGGATTACAGTTGGATAACTCAAATTCGGTGGATTGTACTTTTGTTAATTGAAAGTAGATCCATATATACACACACACACACACGCACACACACACACACACACACACACACACACATATATATATATATATATATATATATATAGATAGATAGATATGGTTATATGTATATGTGTGTGTGTGTGTGTGTGTGTGTGTGTGTGTGTGTTTGTGTGTATGTATGCATGTATGTATGTATGTGTGTTTGTAAACATATATATATATATATATATATATATATATATATATATATATATAAAATAGTCTGGGTCGGTAATGGGCATGCCCCAGCACAGGCATAGGTATGCCAATTAGATTTCTAGTGCTGATTCAGATCCTTGATCCTGACAAGTAGGGAGACCCATTTAGTGATGGCCATAGGATCCAGCAATGTGCTTGGTGGCTGAGTTATTTAGTGATGACCTTGGGGTCTAGCCATGTGCTTGGCGGTTAAGTACCGCTTACTGAACAAAGCAAGTCAGGAAGGTGGCGCTCGGGAAGTAAGTGCTCGAGGAAGAGGAATACATCACAAAATAGGTAATTCTGCGGTGACATTTTTTCTTCTGTTTACCTACACTGCCCACACATACACTGTTCTTTTCACACTCCATCAATGAAGATGCCTAATTTGCAATTGTTCCATGCCTATAAGGAAAATTACTCTTACACTACAAGTTTGATTTCAATAAAAATAATACCTCAATTTTACACACATAAGGCCTCCAACTCTGTAACTAATTACTAGACACTGAGATACTCAGATTCTGAGCATCAGTTTGCCTGTTTCTTGCATACGAGTATGTTGCCATGATATACTTCATATGTGAAAACCAGCACTGTTATTGTGCTTCAGAATAACTTAGTAACTGACTTGTTTCTTTAAGACACTATGGGCCCAGTTGCAAATAGCTTGCTCTCAGTGTAAGTGACCCCTTACACAGAGCAGGATGAGAGCAGTTTTTTTTTTTAATTTGGCCTCTGGTGTAAGCCTGTTTATAGATAGGCCTCACAGTGAAGTAAGCCACTTACAGGGCAAACTTAGACTAAGAACAATTCTTTTGGAATCTGGCCGTGTAAGTGAGCATTACTTTATTAATGACTTCTAGACTAGAGACCCTGAAAGGTCTACATTCCAACACTATCCTATATTTGAAAACCTCTATGTATCCTGTCCCTTCATTTTTTGACCTGAAACAAAGAAACTGTCTAGCACTATCCTTCATAGCTCTCAAACTCGTTTCACAAAAAAATCTGGACAAAGACAAAAATAATGGGGGGACAAAGCCCCCAAAACAGGGACATATTTTAAATACTGCTCTTATAAACTTAGCAAGTTGGTAGAGTAAAAGGTCTTGTATTACCATACCTGACTGAAATGCCTGTCATTATTTAGTGAATTCAGTCCTTACTGATTTGCGTCAAAAATCCAGAAAGCCACAAATTTTATGAGGAATATACCCAAAATATGAGGCAAAAATCTGGACTTTCTGTGAAAATCTGGACAGTTGAGAAGTATGCTATCCTCCCCAAGTTCCTGATACTCCCAGAGCAGTCAAACCTTCTCTCTCTTACTAATTTGTGTCATATAAAGCTTCAGTGCTATCATCTTTCCAGTGCCTGAGTCACATCTTCACCTTCAGGTGGTGATAGAGTTGAGTTCACAATGATCAAATACATTTCTATGCAGTTTTTCTGTGATAATAATATGACTAGTTTTCAACGTTCTGATATTCAATACACTCCTGTCTCATGAACTGAAAAATGCCACAATACAGGACTACTGTAAATAGTCAGTCTGCATTTATAATGCAAGATCAGTTTTTGAAGAAGCTCTGACCATTTTATCTACTCCATTCCATAAGCAGAATGGTCATAAGATCTCTATGCAAAAAAATGTGTGAAAAGAATATTGAAAATTACTAAAACTAAAACAACTACATTAGCAATATTTAGGATTGCCAGATGCATTTTTTTGTTACTTTTCTATTTTTTTTTTTACCATGGCTTGTCACTATGGTGTCTCTCCCATATAAACGCAGTGCTCTGTAGTACTGAAAATTTTGTTTTGAAACTTGCATCATACCTTAAAGGTGCCTCACAAATGCATTATTTATAATTTTTCATATCCAGGAGAAAATATTTTTTTGACAATCCAGAATCAGATTTTTGCGTTAATCTTGCAAATTCTTATTTAGAGCAAGGCTGGATAATAGAGTAGAGTGAAAATCATCACACATCTTTGGACACCATTAGTACTTTAAGGTTGTCAGCATTCTGACTTCATAAGCGGTCCAAATGTAGCTTGACAATAACTTTTCTCTTCTTTAAACCTCCTCTGATGCAGCTTTGCATTTAAGATCAACAAATTAAGCCTAGTTTGCTTCTTTTACTTTGATCATCAGCCCCATCTGTTTTCTCTCCCACATTCCTAACTCTTTTTTTTTTTACTGAAGTTCTGGTTTATTCCTGCATTAGGGTTGCATCCTCATATTGAATTTGCAGGGGTTAAGTTTCTAAAGGGTAAAAAAAACTTGATTACTCATGTCAAAACTTTATAATCACTTTATAATCACTAAATATTTTTTATGTTTTTATGCTTTGAGGAACCTTAGTGAATGCTTGAGGTCAAAGCTTGATTTGTATGCTTGCTTGGTTGTCCACTTTTGGAGCCTAAGTGAGTGACTGTGATGTGAGACATAGACCACCATAGGTTCATAGGTTCATAGATAGGTACTAGACTATCGGCCCAAGGGCCTAAGTAAGCCTAGCCAACAAGGTTCCCTGGCTTACGCCACCCAAGAAAGTTATTTTCCTGTGCCCCTGTCGAGCAGAGCCACAGAAGTGATCCCCAGGGTGTAGTTCCTATTTCCCATCCACTCATCAAGATTTTTCTTGAAGAGTGCTAATGAAGAACTTAGCTTGATATAGATGGGTAGCTTGTTCCAGAGTATGGGAAGTCTCTGGGACAGGAGCCTATCCCTCCAGCATGTCCTGTTTATTATGGTGACAAGGTTTAGATCCCTGGAGCATGTAGCTTGGAGGGATTGGGATTTCTTTAAGTGTAGCATGTCCAACAGCTCTGGGTTTGACATAGCTTTATATGTTAGGCAGAGATCACCTCAGAGTAGGCGATATGCTATGGAGCAAAGCTGGAGATTTTTTGAGACGGTCAGTGTAGGGCATCTATTTGAGGTCAGTAATCCTCTATGTGAGGTACTTCTGTGGCTTTTCCAGCTGCTGCAGATGATTTGTGAGGTACATTGCAAAAGGGGCATTGTACTCTATAATGGATCTAATGAGTGTCGAGTTCAGGGGAACAATGACCTCTCTTTTCCTGGATGAGAACCCTTTTGTGATGAGGTGTGCCATGTAAAAGGATTTCCTGACTACTGTGGCAATGTGATTATCAAAGGAGAGACTACTGTCCACCTGGGTTCCAAGGTCTCTTATCACACATTCGGCATTAAGTAGACTGCTGCCTATGTGGTAGTTCATGGGTACAGAGTTTTTACCAAAGGGGATGACAATGCACTTTTTGGCACTGAGCTTGAGGCCATGGCTTTGACACCAGGCATTTGTCTAAGTGAGGCCCTTCTGTAGGATGTCCACTGAAAGGGAAGAGTCCATGTGTTCCTATGCTGCAAACATGCCATCCTTAATGGATGGATCAATAAAGGTAATGACCCAATGCTCCTTTTCTCCTTCTCCAGAAACTCAGTAAGACATTTATTTATTTATTTTACAGTTTGTTTACCAGGATAGTCCATTGGGCTGAGAAGAGCCCATTTTCAATGGAGTCCTGGGGAGAAAATCTCCATCAGAAATAATACAAATGTGAAAAATGCATAACAAATGAGTAATACAGTAATATAATACAGACATTCTGTAGATGTAAGACATAGATATATATGTAAGGCATTATATAGATATAGATATATAGATGTAGGACCTTATGGAATTTAGAAAAGTCAGTAACAAATGAGTAATACAGTGATATAGTACATTTTTGAAAACATTAAATAAAATATGAGAAAGCCTGTTAGTAAATATTTACAAATATTTACAAATGTGTTTGTTTGTACAGTGGGAATATATCAGTAGGGGTGAAGGAGATATGCAAAGGTATAATATGAGAGTTTTGGGGAGAGCAGGAATAGGTTTTGGGAAAGAAGAGAGAGAATAGTACAAAGATGTAGCGTGAGGAATGTAAAGAGGAGGGAAGAGAGGGTGGGAAGAGTAGAGGTAGGTTAGTGGGAAATATGAAAAGAGTGAGGGTGGCATCGTGAGAAAGAGGGTATAAAGCAGAGGGAGTTATGCGGGGTGAGAACAGGAGCATTTCCAGAGGGATACGAGATGGGAATGTAGCAGGGATTTAAAGGTGGAGTGGCTATGAGTTGTGGCAGGGAGTTCCAAAGTCATGCTAGAGAGAAGGACAGAAGTTGTTTGCCTGGAGGATGAGCAGGTTTGTGAAGTTCGATTAGATTCTGGTTATTAGATCTCAGAATTATATCAGGTAAATGCATTTTGAGGGATGAGGCAAGTGAGGGACAGAGAGATGGATGGAAGACGTTTGTGAGCTTGGGTGAGTTGAGTATAGGTAAGGTAATTGGGGAGCTCTAGCCAGTTTAGTTTGTGAAGGGTATTGCAGTGGTGGATGGAGGATGTGTAGCTTGTAGCAAACTTGGAAATTTTGTTGTAGAAGGAAGAGAGTTTTGTCTTGTGGGAAGTTTGTAGGTTAGTAAGAAGTGGGGCACCATATAGGAGGGAGGGAATGAGGTATGTAGTAGAGAGAACAAACTTAGTAGAGGGAGTATGATAGTGATTGTGGCGATAAAGCATACCACGTTTCTGGTGGCTTGATTATTTCCCCTGGAACAGAGCGTTTTTTTCTTTTATTCCTCATTTTGCATCCCCTATATAGTGTTAGGAGCTTCTCTCAAGTGTGTCTTATACCAGCATCAGCAAAGCATGTGACTTAAGCAAGCTAGTCTCCCCCCTGTTTAAAGCATGACAATATAAAGCATTACCTGCTTTAGCAAATGCTCAGTGTGAAACTGTTTCAACATTACCCCAACATTTAAAAAGGCTGGTACTCAATTTTTCCAAGAAACTAAAGTCTCAGTGATTCTGAGTATGAAAATGTTGTTAGGAATTTAAAGCACTCCAGATACTGACTGGATTTTTAAAATTGATTTTTCAGTAGAGTTTTGTCAGTGGCCACCACTAACATATATAAAACATAACATTAAAACAAAAAAAGATTATGGCCTTTATTTGAGGAGGTAAGGAAAGCTTGCTCAGGGCAGGCCTTAAGGAAAATGTTGACGAGGTAAAAAGTCCATGGAACATCAGCTCCTCATCATGAACTCCATTTGCACTCCTATGACTATGGCCATAAGGCATATGTTTCTCCATGACCCTATTCACTTAACAAATAAGTCTCAATTTATTTTGCCATAATTTCTGTTTCACATTAAAATATTCTTTAGGTAATGCATATCACTTTGTCAGTAATGTAGTTTAAACAGTTTGTTACATTTATTTTGAAAGAGTTCACAGCAGTCTTGTGTGCATTAATAGATGTGTGCATTACTGCCACATACTGTATTACAGGTAATGTGCATGTCCCCTACTGCCATACTCTGTTTTACGTCACTCATCCCAAGATCCAACACTACAATGCTTTCTAGGAGGTCAGCCCATAGCCTAGTACTACTACGTACTGTTCTATGGCACTTAGCCCATGACTTCCTATTATCAAGCACTGCTTTATACACCAGACTAGTACTGCTCTGTATATTACTGTAGGAATGGTGCTCATGGATGAGTACTATCACATACTATAATACAAGTACTCAGTCCATGGCTCAGTACTACCAAGCAATGCTTTATACCACAGACTAGTACTGCTGTGTAGTTTACCTCAGCAATTGTGGTCATGGATGACTATTGTCAGATACCATATATATATATGGTCATATGTTACAACAGAAGCTCACAAACGTCAGGCAGCCTTAGACTACACGTACGCTCATTGCTGCACATTTGTGCGGTTAAGAATGTGCAGTAATGGAGGTTATACTAGTGGTGATCTAGTTCTCTTCAGCTATTGTGATTTGCAATAAATACGTAACACACACACCAAACACATACGCCAGGTTTCCTCTATTTTCTGTGTTTTTACGCAATTTGTGGTGTGTTAACAATGGCCCGATTGTCATCACAAACTGCAGGTCTTCCTGAAACTGAACAGCATGTTTTGGTTTAGCACTTGCAAGAGTGTATACTTTTTAACTGTTGTGAATTTTGAGTAGAAGATGTTATACCTTGTTCTTGACTTAATGTTATGCAGAAGTTTAACTGATATGTAAAGCATTTCTCAAGTAAAATGTTACCTGCCATATACGCACACTAGCATCCTTTAATTCATTGTTTCAGATAAATTCACTGGTACTGTTGTATTCAGTGTGAGTTCAGATCTTAGTGATTCGTATACATGCATTATTCAACTTTCATTTTGAATTTTGGAGTTGATCTTTTGATAAGGTGTGTGTGTGTGTGTGTGTGTGTGTGTGTGTGTGTGTGTGTGTGTGTGTGTGTGTGTGTGTGTGTGTGTGTGTGTGTGCACATGCACATACCAAAATATCAGTATAAGCACCCCGTTTAATTTTTTTACTTGGGATCTCGATGTTGTGCCAGCTGTCACCATTTATAATTCATAGCCACTTTTCTGCCTGTCTCATGTCTTCTCTGACAGGTTTCATCCTTTTTTACCTACTTCCTATCTTTCTGAAGTCTGCTTTACCAAATAGTGTTGTGTTTTCTTGCACATGTGCCCAACCACTTTAATTTGTGAAAAAAATGAGAACATAGTACTACCTGTCTCGTGCACTTCATCTCAATCCCCTCAAGCTTTCTCATCTGCTCAGCCATATCTGCCCAAGTTTTTGCCATAAAGAAGCACTGGTTTTATCAATGCTTTATAAACTGCATATTAGTACTGCTTTGGCAGTCTTCTGTCATAAGTTACCACTGCCACATTTTGCTAGCTGGTTTCAGCTCCTCTGATTCTAGCTATGGCCTCTTCATTCAGATTTCCCTTCTCCTCAGCCACTCCTCCCAAATGTATGAAACTGTTAGCCTGTTCCACAGTTTTTTCTCTCTCAGTTTTAAGCTTTCTGTGATTTCCCCCATTCATTGTCATGACCATTATATTGTCTATGTTTGGTTTCGTACCATGTGCCTTCGGTTGTGCATTCTAGTCCATTGTCATGCTTGTAGTATCACATCGTCTGCATACAACATATTTGTTCTTTCACCTGCAGTCTGTTTACTGACTAGTCCATCACCACTGAGAACATTAGTGGGCTCTGATTTGGGTCCTGAGGCATACCCATTTCCTTTTGGAGCCTCTCTGAGTCCAAACACTGTTTCTGCTTTTGTCATTGTGCCCTGTACATAGTCTTCATTAATTCTACTGTTATTTCCAGGGCCTCAAGTCATCACAGAAATCACCAAATCAGATTTTGTGGGGCTTGTAATTTTTTTCTCCCCATGTCTCTAGGAATGCCAAGTTGGAATTTTTCCTTATCTCTGGCTTTTTAACTGTCTGACTCACTAGAAACAGTAGGTTGGCTATATAGTATCCTGATCTGAATCCAAAATTGATATTTCATACCTGTCTTGTTTCTATTTATGTAGATATTCCTGTGTTTGTGTGTGTCTGTATATGCTCTCTAAGTGTCATGATTCTCTGTTAGGGTTTAAGAAAACTGTTTTCAGAATACTTTTTCAATGAAGCAGCCTGTAATGATTTATGATTAGTGGACAAGTGAATAATTCACCAGTGAAATACTTACAGTAGTTCTTGTTGCAAGTCTTCCATTTTAGTTTGCACACTTCCTGTAAACTCCATACTTGGTTTATGTTTTATGCGTAATCATTGTGTATAATGTAGATAGTAAATGTGTGTGTGTTTATAGAGAGTGAGGTAGATACTGTGCTTGTGTAGAACTAAAAATGTATATATATACACACACAGACATCATTGGTTCACTTCACTCTGATGAACTGATAATTCAGTAGAGGTAAGTGCTTGGGAAGTTTGTCAGGGGCACACTTTGAGTACTCGAGTTGTCAAAAGGAAGAAGATTGTGTGGGTAAGATACATGTGCAGATTAAGTTCATACTGCTGAAACCTTCAGTTATGCCAAACGTTTTGGTATTAGTGTGTGTGTGTGTGTGTGTGTGTGTGTGTGTGTGTGTGTGTGTGTGTGTGTGTGTGTGTGTGTGTGTGTGCATGCACCCATGAGTATTTGTGGGAGAGATGAATGTAGCCCTTGTGTGCTTGTGTATCTTGAGTGTCTTGTGTAGTGGTGTTAAGAAAAGGATCTCTACAGTAAGACGTAGGATTGGCAGACATTAGTAATATGTTTCTTTCTTGGGTGGCGTAAGCCAGGGAACCTTGTTGGCTAGGCTTACTTAGGACCTTGGGCCGATAGCCTAGTACCTACCTATGAACCTATGAACAGGTACTCAGTCTGTGTCTCAGTACTACCAATCACTGCTTTATACTACGGACTAGTACTGCTGTGTATATTACTGTAAGAACGGTGCTCATGGATGAGTACTATCACATACTATAATACAAGTACTCAGTTCATGGCTCAGTACTACCAAGCAATGCTTTATACCACAGACTAGTACTGCTGTGTAGTTTACCTCAGCAATTGTGGTCATGGATGACTATTGTCAGATACTATATACTACAGGTACTCAAGTCTGTGGCTCACTACTACCAAGCAATGCTTTATACCACAGACTAGTACTGCTGTGTACATTACTGTAGGAACTGTGCTTATGGATGAGTACTGTCACATATTATACTACAGGCACTTAGTCCATGGCTCAGTACTACCAATCACTGCTTTATACTACAGACTAGTACTGCTTTTTACTGTATCACAGGAACTGTGCTCATAAACCAGTAGTGCCAAATACTGTATTAAAGATGCTCAGGCCATGGCTCACTATTGTTAAAGATTCTAGTACTGTTGCATTTGAAACTACAGGGACTTATGCTTATGGGATAGCCACATAGTGTACTGCAGATACTCAGTCATGGTCCAGTAAGGCAAAATTCTTTAGTACTGTAGCATACAACACTACAGGAACTGTGGTTATAGCTCAGTTCTGTCACATACTGTATCACAGGCAATCAGGCCTCATCCGATGCTTTCCTGGAACTCAGCCTGCATTTCAGACCTGTCACATATGACTTTCCAGAAACCCGTTACACTTACGATGAAATTATTTTAAAAAGTTTCAAATTATCATCCTAGCTGAATTTAAAAATGAACTACCACACTTTATGATGAAAGCAAACATTAAGTATGTGAACCTGCAGGAACATACTGAATAATACAATAACTTGGCACAACTTGGATTATGTCTCACTAGCACACCCTTTGTACTTGTATTCAATGAAAAATCAGTCAGAAAAAAAGTGTACAATATACCCAAAGTTCAACAGTTTCTACCAGTTGCAACTGCTTGCTTAGTAATTCTCCACCAATGACAGCACACTAGTTACATACACCAACTGCTTAGACTCTCATAAAACTGAGCATAATGAAAAAAGTAAATACAGATGATAAATGACGAGCTTTAGTATTTCAGTCATCTCACAAAAATGGGCAGCAATACCTGACAAAATAATTCCACATTACACCACTGAACGTAGTAGTGCAATTTCCCATGAGAACAGAATAGAAAGGCACTCTTAAATGAGTTACTTAAGAGGAAAAATGAAAAGTCTGCTGCAGGAGGTATGTTAGGATTAGGATTATATCAAAGACTGGTACATGTTATTCTTTTCTCCAGTACTTGTCTTTTATTTAAGTTATTCTCATATATTTTCTTTTCTAGTCTGCAGTCTTTTCTGCAGAAGTAGTTGGTTGCTCTAATACTTTATGTATGTCACCTGTAACTGTGCGTGCTAATTGTACTGCTTTCTTCTTATTATGTATCATTTCGTATGTGTATACTATCTGTGACTCATTATATTAACTTATATTGTACTGCCTGCTTTATTCTTACTACATATCATTTAATTTATTGTATTCATGGAACTTTTCCTTCAGAAGGATCGTTTATGAAATTAACAGTGATCTTGCGTAGCTTGTTGTATCAAATTATACAAAGATGTAGGTCAGAGTTCAGAAATATGAAGGAAATTAGTGTCAGTGATTAACCTCAGAAGGATTCCCTAAGGGCTACATTATGCACCATGTATTGCATTTTAGAGTGTTGTGTCAAACTCTAACAAATGTGAAGGAAAAAACAAACAGTGAAAATGTGTTTTTATATGCCATACCACCAAACACGAAGTCTGAGAACTTAAGAGTACTCATTTTGTAAATATGCAAAGCATGAAAGCTGTATGCCCATTTAATTAACTACATATTGTAGTATAAAACAATCGGTCATCCAGCCAACTTTTAATAACTGAGATACAGTGATGAAAAATGCCATCTGTTTCGGTAAATGTTCCATACAACTGATACTCATATGCAGTGAGCTGATTTATCATTGGTTCAGTCCTGTACTGCAACTGAACCACTTGAAGTAGCAGAAATCCATGTAGTCCTTTGGTGAAGTAAAGCAACAGCAATACGCATTACATCTGTTAACTAAATGCACAGTCATATCTGAGTATTCAAGAAGAATCATGATTGCTTGTGATTATAAGGTGAATAAACAAAAAAGTCAATTAAAAGTTAAATAAATAAGAAAGAAAAATGCATCATTTTGATCTCCAAAATGATAGCGTTGAGACCAACTCTCTGGTTTGCTTATGCTAAATCCTAGCTCTGGCTGGAATCACATGAGTCCTTTTTCAGCCATGGTCTGGTTACTGTCAAATAGCAAAACCCAACATTAACATTATAAATATATTTACAATCACAGAGATAAGAAAATAAATTATATGCCTCAAAATAAGAACATACAAGCTCAAATATCTAAATTTGTGAAATAGGTGGTGTTCAGCAAGTCAAAGGTCAGTAAATCAACCACCTTAGAGACTCAAGAGACTGCAATACTGCCATTAATTACTTATATAAGGGAAGCCATTTATGTGCAGATGTGTTAAGTAATCTCTTTAATACATTTCTGCTCTGGGTAAATTTTAAGGGTTGCTTGGGACCTTTTAAGAATAGGTAAAGACTGAATGAGCAGCGGGATTGTGTTCTAAATGTTGGCTCCATGGAGTTAAAAGATTTTACTGCTAGATTGAAGTAAGTGCAGAAGGATAGTTAAAGAGAGCACTCCTGTTGTGTGTCTTTAATTAGTGCAGACATGCAAGGGAAAAGGCAGTGGCTCACAGAAAAGAAAGCTTGAAAATGAAGGTATTAATTTGGTTAGGTAAAATGCCCTGACTAGGACCAGGCAACTGGAGTTCATTTAGTGACTTAGGAGCTTGCTGCAGCTTGCGTGGGGGGAATGGACATTCCTTTCCCTGGCAGAGTGGGTGGACTGGGTTTTCCTATGCCACAATCCCTCAGAGGAATGATAGTGATGAAAAGGATGGTCCAAGGGTGATCATTTGGCTATGAACCATGAGCATAACAGTCCCCATTGTATGTGATTGGGAAAATGCACTCCCACAGATAGAGTGCTGTGGCTCCTGTGATGACATGGGTTAGGGTCATACTTAATATGCTGTCACTGCCAGGATGCTGGCAGGGGTGAAGACCACTTCTTAGGCTTCCTGTATGGCAGCCTTCTTTTGCCAGCACTTTTCCTTATTAGTAATATCCAGGACAGAGCAATGCATGAATTTGGCCAGTTGGGGAGGCTTAACAGTCACTGGGTGCAGTGGTAAAAAGCAGTTTTAAATGAAATGGACATGTTCTAATCCTGATGCTGTAAGACACATACATATTTAAATGGTATGTGAGCACTGGAATAATGTAGATGTGAATTGTCCATCAGTTGAACCATTTCAAGTCTCCAAGATGATATTGAATTAAACGCTTCTCTCTCAATTTCTATGCTGATGAATTATGGACAAAGCAAAAATAATGAAGGGGGAGGTCCAAAATCAGGGACAATTTTTAAGCATTACTCTAATTCACTTAAAGTTGTCAGAACAACAGTTTTTGCATCAGCATGTATTTTTTTAACAATAAAAATTAGACAGTTATAATGACTGACATTATTAATTAACTAAATCCCTTGTGATTTACTAGAAAGTTAAAAGTTTTTAAGGGACTGGGCAGATGAGGCAAAATTAGGTAAATTTTGTGAAACCATTGACATTTGAAATGTGTGATTTAACAACTGGCTCCATGGATGTGATGTAGTACTCATTATCTGCTGATGTACTGCACTGCTAAACTGTTCTACATGTTTTTTTTTTTAATTCCTCTTTTTCTGGGCAAGGCTTTAATCCTCCAGAATGCTCAGTTGGTAGACTATTAGATTCTTAATCTCATGGTTGTGGGTCCAAGCCTCATGTTTGTTGAATTCTTTAGAATGTTGTAGTTGTGGTTAAGGTGATGAGCTAGAAATCTGCTGGGGTCTCCCAACCCAGGTTCGAATCCTGCCAATTATGAGCTTTTGCTTTAATGGTTAAGGTCTTTGTCTCATAGGCACAAGCTACAGAGTTTGAGTCTGATCTAGAATTATTGGCTTGGCATAAAATGGCCCTTTCAAATCAGTTAGCCCTAGGGTTACCACCTGTCTCTCTTTTCTAGGTTTATAAGAGTCCTAGTGGTCATTAGCCTAGTATACATCTATGAACCTATACGATTATTTCCACACTGGAATGTGTTCCTTGCACTCTATGTTCCTGGTAATGGGCTCCCTTTACCAGCAGGGAGACACCAAAGACTACAGTTCGAGTCAGTTGACACATTGCAGGAAGGCAGGTAAGACAGCATTGAGTTCAAACCTGCACAGAAGCTGGATTCAGTAAAAATAATTGTATGACAAGCATACCTCTCAACTGTACAGATTTTTGCATAATATTTTTGGTCTATTTCTCAAAAAAATGTGGCTTTCCAGCAAATTGTTGGTAAATCATTGAGGGTTGAAGTTAGAAAATAATGACAGACATTTGAGTTTCAGACGTCATACCCTTCAGAAAATTCATGCTAATACAAAGCCTGTTAATCTATCAACTTTCTAAATTTGTAAGAGCAGTATTTAAAAAGTACTCCATCCCTGTTTTTGGGCCTCTGTTCTCCATTATTTATGGCTTTGTCCAGATATTGTGCTGTAAGAGGTTAACAGGTATGACGATGAGTATTAACTTCTCTAGGTTTGAATTTGAAGCTTTGAATTTATTGAGGAATGGTAAAATTAGGGTAAGGAAACCCGATAAGGGTGAGGAGTTGGTCTTTATGGATCTATGGGATTATCACAGTAGGATGCTCAAACTGTTACAATCAATTACCAACAGGTATCTTTGAATCAAGTCAACGGGGCTTATAGAACAGTTAAATCTTACATTAATAACTTATTTACTGAGGCCTGTATGGACATTGATTTATATAATTATTTAGCAATGCCAGCACCACTTATTCTGATTACTTTTGGTATCCATAAGATCCATAAAGACCTATATGACCCCCCTTTACACCCTATTGTAGATGGGAGAAATTCCATCACTTATGCCTGCGTAAAGGTCATTGATAATATATTTAAAAAGTTTGTGGTGAGTGAATCACAGATATGTAAGGACTCTTGGTCCTTTTTGGAATGTATCAATAATTTAGAGTTCCAGAATGGGCATAATTTCTTAACAGTACGCTGTTATCCTCATAGTTTAGGAATTGAATGGGGGTTATTATTTGAGAAAGATGCATCCCCCAATGATATTGGTTTGGTTGAGGAATTGCTCAACATTATTTTGAGTAATAATTACTTTTTGTTTGATGGTTCTTATTATTTACAGAAGAAGAGGGTGGCTATGGGCTCCCCGTGTGGGGTCAGTTTTGCTAACTTAGCAATGGCATTTTGGGAACGGGAATATTTGTTCAAAAACCAGCAAGTTTTGAATAAAATATTTTACTTCACCCATTATTTGGATGATATTTTTATTATTTTGAAGGATGAGGAGAATGAAGCCATTGAATTGGTTCAATATTTTAATAAAACTACAGACTTTTTGAGTTTGCCTTTACATTCAATACAGAAATAATCTCATTCTTGGACATTGAGTTAATTAAAGATAAAATTAATTTGTGATATGTTGGTAACATTTTTAGGAAGAGCACATATTCAAATTCTTTTTTTACATTTTTCCAGTGCCCACCCATGTCACCAAAAACATTCAGTAGTGAAGGGACAATTGGTGAGGGTGGCAAAGACGGCATAATTGGATGAAGACATCTTGGTTGAATGTAATAATTTAAGGGATATGCTTTTTAAACGTGGCTGCCTGGCCTCATTAGTGGATGATTTAATTAGTGAAGTTGAGCAAAAAAGAACTGCTGGTTACTTTAAACCAATTTTGAATAACACTACGGTTATAAACTTGGCCCCCAACCAGTCATACCCATTGGTGAGTAAAGCTGGAACTCATAATAATTTTAGTCTCAGTTATATCACTTGTTATAGTTTAGACTCTAGTATGTTAAGAGATATTATGTCTAAAAACTGGTGTTTATTGTTAGAAGATTTTAACTTTAGGAAAAAAATGGACAGCCATCTTAGTTTTATCTTTAAGAGGGGTCCTAATTTAAAATAGGTTCATAGGTTAGTACTAAGCTAATTGCCCTTGTGAGCCATTTTTTAAGTCTAGCCAATTATCCCTTGTGAGACTCAAACCTTGCACCTTGTGTTTGTAAGGCAAACACCTTAACCATTAAGCCACCCTCCCTCCGATGTATTTTGGAGAAAGAAATAATTTTGAGTGCTAGATGCTCATGTATGTTTAAGTGTGAATTGTGCACATTTTGCAAAGACATTGACATTGGCCAAACTTTTTTAATAAGGAATCATAAATATGGTATTCGGCATAAATTTAATTGTAACTCTAAGGCTGTGGTCTACCTTGCTAATTGTTGGGCATGTGAAAGTTTTTATGTGGGAAAAACTGAATGCAGGCTTAGAGAATGTATTTATGAGCACATTTACAGCATTAATAAAGGTAAAATTCTGAATGCCCTTGCAAAACACATTTCTTTAAACCCAGGTACATTTTTTTTTTAATTTAGGGCCATAGACCAGGTTGAATTTGATGTTAGGGGTGGTGCTTTAGGTTTAACACTTGACAGGCAGGAACGTTTGTGGCAAGTCAGGTTAAATGCATATTGTTACCCTGGCTTGAATGATTTGTGCTCTGTTTTTTGTTTATTAAAGCTTAGAAGTTGAAATTGGTGATGTTTATTTATTTTTATATGCACACAGTATAACTTTAATTTCTTATGCGCATGTGTTTAACATGTTTTAGTGATTTATTCTACAGTAATGCATTTCTGGTATTCGTCAAAAATAGTGAGGAGGGTGGTTTGTGAATTCCTTTTGAATGTCAGCAACTGTTTTTTGAATGTCATGTGATTAATTGGTGGGGTATTTAAATGCTTAAAAATGGATTGCTGTTGTCTGAAGAAGTTCAAGTATTAGTCCTGAACTAAAGTTCTAACATTATTAAATTAGTTTCTGTTTTCAGTCGTGTGTTCTCTATTATTTTTGTCAGCTTATTTTTGTCAGGGAGGCAAGTAAAACAGTACTGACTTCAAATCTGCGCACAAGCTGGATTCTAGGATTTCTAATTTGAGGTGTAGTAGCATGAACACTGTTTTGGATTTCCTCTCCCCTTTATAGGTTCATAGGTTAGTACTAAGCTAACTGCCCTGGTGAGTCATTTTAAGCCTAGACAATTATCCCTTGTGAGACTCAAACCCTGCACCTTGTGTTTGTAAGGCAAGCAACTTGACTATTAGGCCACCCTCCCAACCCTTATTTATACTTGTTGCCTCCAACAGAAAACTCATTTTGGTAGAACAGACGGGTAAAACCCTGTGAAGATGTCAGCCTATTATATTTTTTCTTGTTTGGCCAGAAAGTATATTGCAAGTGTAAGTCTGTTTCTTTGGAGATGTACTAGTGTGATTTAATACTGCAATAATAATTTGTGCTGTTGTGGTCCTGGCAATACATGAAAAAATTCTAAAAAGGATCTATCTATCTACATGGTTAAGATATAATTAAACAAAGTAAAAATTTGACACAAATAAACAAATACTTGAAAGCTGTGTAGCTCTAGATCTAGTAAGCCTAGAAGATAAAACAGATTTAATAGCATCCACATAATACAGGATTCACATTCTGTCTTAGACTGGAAAACTGCAGTAATGCAATCGGCTCTGGGGTCCAGCAGTAGTGCAGTTGTCCTGATGAAAGGATTTTTGACACATTCCAGGCATGGGCTGTTAGAGTCTGTGCTAACTTACTTACCACTGACCAGAATTCAGATCCAGTGCAATGAATCTGAGCTCCTGAACAGATTTCAGGATGTTTCTGTTTAGTATGGCAATTTCATGAATACTGTGAGAGAAAAAGCCAACTCAAGGTCCATTTCTTATTGGTGGTTTGCACTGACCTATTAATAGCTAGAAATGTTAATACAAGAAAACCAAATGCCTTTCTTGTGCACACAGACAACCATAACTTGCCTACTTTTGCTGACAAGTTTTGCAACTGAGAAATGATCAGATAGAAAGACATGCAACATTAAGTGGAGTTTTCAGTCTTCAATCTAACAAAATCCCTGTGCTTCTTTAGGAACATGACAGAAAGACAAGCATCCTGTACGGTTCATGAGTGCTGATAGAGAAACAGTACTGCTGAACTCTTCAAACCACTGTTACAGTGCTTATCTGATGGGACAGTCCCATGGTCATCTGATGTGGCAGTCCCATGGTCATCTGATGTGGCAGTCCACCTCTTGTCAAGGTACAGTAAGAAGTTTGACACCTTTTTTGGATTAAAATCTTTTCAAAGTGCAGTAAGATATAAAACTGCTGTCATGGCTAGATGTGCTGGTATTGACTTTAACCAGTACAGTGATTGCTTCTGCAAGAGTGAGCAGAGCAAGATACTTTATCTTCAAGTTTATTTTTTTGCAATATCTAACTCTGCCTTGATGCTTGTTTCAAAGTTCTGTCAGCAGAATCCAAACAGGTATTTGAAAAATGGAAGATTAGTCTACAGTAACTGTAAGAAAGGATAAACTTCCACTTAAGGTGTTGAATGATGTATAAGCAGGCACATATGCATGCAACAAACACACACACACAAACACACACACACACACACACACACACACACACACACACACACACACACACACGCACACACACACACACACACACACACACACACACACACACACACACACACACACACACACACACACACACACACACACACACACACACACACACACACACACACACACACACACACACACACACACACACGCACTTGTACATGTACTGGCAAATGTACATATTCATGCATGAATGCACAAACGCACACAGAAAGGCAGACACAACATACATACACTCACTGTGTTGCCAAAAGAGGAACATAGAAGACTTGCATTGAAAGAATGGTGAAAGAAGAATGAATTGTCATGGTTGTCAAAGAAAGCCTAGCAACTGAAACTTAGAAAAGAGCAACATGTTAGTGTTGGGGCCTGCTCAATAAAAATCATATTCTGCCTTTTATTTTTATTGTATATGTTGTGAAGCTTTGGAGTTTCAGGAATTATAGTCTCCATGCACAAGTAAGAGCTGCAACCAATTTTGATATATCCAGACAGTTGTATTATGAATTCCTGCATCAATAGTGAGCAGCCATAGTTTGGTAAGAACAAGTTTCTGACAATTAGTTGTTAGTTGTGTTTTATGAATCATCCCTCCTATTTTATATTTCAGTGTTTTTTTTGTTTGTTTGCTTTCCTTTACGAGAAGCCTTGCATACAGTGTATATTGACTGGATATAATTAATTCTAATACAGTTTAGGGCCAAATAATTTTGCTGCTTATAGATTTAAATAGTTTTGCTGCAGAAGTACTTATCACATGCATTTGCAGAATATACCTCATTTGGCCTTATATTCTTTCCATATCCCTTGTAAAATGTTTGATTTTCTGGTAAATCACTGATGATGAGTTAGTCAATAATGCCAGCCATTAGAGTTTGATACTTACTGTTTAGAAAATGCACGTAGATGCAAAATCTGCCATATTAACTTCAAAAATGAATTGGAATAATATTTAAAAGTTGTCCCATAGTTTGGCCATTTATCTCCCGATTACTTTTTGGCTTTGTCCAGAATTTTTGAGCAAAGATCTTTAGAGTACTGTCCAGATTGATGCTTCTTAGTGCAAGCGCAAAGTGATTCATTCTAAGATCCACTCACTTGCTAAATTATTTATAAACAACACATTTCTTTTTGGTCAAAATTAAACTAATATTTATACATTTGGTTATTTCATTTTTTCGCATTGCTTCAATTGAACTATTTCAGGCCTGTCTAGTATACAACAATTAAGTATGTACATGTACAAAAACCATTAAATACACAAACAACAATTGTATATATGTAAAGTTCGTAATGATAAGCTATTAAAAGACATACAGTTAGTCTGTCCTATGCTATACAACTAGTGAAAAAAATAAAATTGCTATCAGATTATATTACAGTATTTATAACGTATAAGTCAGCTGTGGTGTAGAAGCAGACATTGAGTTTTTCATATGTTACATTGCTGTAATAATGGCTGTGAAATATTTTGCAGTTGGTGTGGACCAAGTTTAATACCATATTTTAGTTATAAATTCGTCTTTTCACTATTGCTCAGAATGTCCCTATTTAAATATACAGATACACTGCTGTGTTACTGGCTACAGCAATAAATAACATGAAGTGCACACCCTCTTTTAGTTCACTCAACATGTGTCTTCTTAGATTGTGATAGTGCATTTCTGATTGGTATATCATCCTTCACTGAAGTCCTGAGCACAGCTAAAAACACATTTACACTGGTTTGCCTGTTTAAATGTTTCCCCTTTTACATCTCCCTTAATGGTACCGTGCAGTTATCCGTGATGGTATAGTGGCTTTAGACGTTTATCGTCATACTTGCCTTTGTGATTACTTCATGTAGTGCTGTTAATTTTTACATCTGCGCTTGCATTATGCTTTAATTATTTATAATGTTTGCACTGTGTACTACTTTAATTATTCATAAGCTGGTCAGCAAAGAGGTCATGTTTTTCTGATTGATTCTCATAGTAGCTGGAATATTTGCCTGACCTATACTGCACTACCTGCTGGGAATGACGTTGTGGTTTTAGGCTGTTCATTGCCGAAAGCAAGCTTGCATGAGCCATTATCCTATGGTCTTGTACATTGCAAGGCCTGTAGCCAACATTACCTGTGTACATATTCAAGCAGCATTTGTGTTATCACCTTGTATCATGAATGTGTATGTTTTGTTCCTGTTACTAGGGTCTATAGCACACTGAGTAAAACTCTACAGACAGAACATTGTTGTGAAATACATTGTAGCAGCAACTCATTTTTTTAATTTGTTCATTAAATATTCATAGTAATTAAGAATCTGAGAAATAATTCTAATTTCTACAGTAAGAACAAATGATCTCCCATGTAAATGTATATGTACATTTTACCACTTTTGAACACAAACTACTAATTTTCAAACACCTCTACCTTTTAAAGAATGCATCTAACTAAATAACTGTTACAAACCACCTATTACTACTGCATTCAGGAGACATTGATACAACTGCTATTCTGACGACTACACAGTCTGCCCCATAAATAAACCCCACAATCTACTTGCAGTCTCTGTAACACGGCTGAAATGACATACACACTACCTAGTTATAACCTCTCCAGAAAACATTGTACCTCTTAAAGATCAGGAGGAATTCTCTTACTTATGCAAAACAATATCATCAGTAAACTCCATCCATTACACCCACCAACAGCCACTGGAAGGGAAGCCATGTTAGTACTTGTCACCATGGGAAATAAAAAAAGCACAAACCTACATATTCATGTATCTGAAACTACACAAACCATCTAAACTGGATTTATAATCACTGCACATGACATATTATTATGCAGGATGACCTTAACATTGCTTGGACCTCTACAATGACTCAGAGACACACAGCTAATACCAACAATTACTAGAGAAGATACCAGAGCACACAGTAATCTTACTTGACTGGATTTGTTTTCTACTTAGGGACTACCAGATAATCTCCAACCTTCCTAGGCTTACTCCATTTTTGTTGGGTCCAGTCATGGATCCTGAGGGGATCCTGGGGCTCGTTTCATCTGTGCTTCCATCCAGGGAAATAATTTTCTTATGACATACCCGTTGTTTACATCTGATGGCAACTCCACTCTTTGGACCATGCCTCCCCTTTGGGAATGTATCAACGAGCACAGTCCCACCTTGGATGGGCACGCCCATCCCTTCTCTGCTGCTCTGTCATTCACCTGAGCTGCTAATCAAACCTAGGTCAGCTCTGGCCATAGTCAGGGCTTTATCCCTCTATGCCACCAGAGCAGATTCTACTTTTGACTGGATTCTTAGTAAAAATCTTCATAAGTTGAGAACTAGTGGAATCTTATCTGATAACTTCAATGACCACAGGACATCATATGCCATCAGCCAAGCCTAGAGCTATCAAAGTCAGGAAATGGAAGAACCTAGTGAGTGAAGCCAGTGGTCCCAAACTTGCAGCCATTAGCTGAGCTTGTCTCAACCTCACAAATACAATAGACAGAACTCATCGGATGTTAAATTAATATCTTGCAGCTTCACTGACCTGATAACACAGCAGCTTGAGCCATGTATGTCAAGTGCTTTATGCTGCCTTGGGCAGACAATGCAACAAGTTGTAATATGAATAAAGCATGGAGAAATTATAAAGTGACAGGAGGCATACAGTCACTAAATAATTTAGAAAGAATGCAGGAAGAAATGTCAATCCTAAATCAGACAAGCAAAAGAATAATGTGAGACCATGCAAGGCAGTGAACAGAAAAACTTGGCATTTTTTTGGTTCATAGGGTCATAGGTGTATACTAAGTTAATGACCACAAGGGCCTTTTTTAAGCTTAGTCATGCATCCCTAATTTATGACAAGTTCTGTTACCCTTGGTAAGTGCAAACAGGAGCTTGAAGTTGAACCATTTGCACAGTATCTGTGTCCATTAGAGACATGTGTGCCAAATCTAAGATGAATTTCTTGTTCCTCATCCAATTGTCCAAGTTACACTTAAATTGGGTAAGTGAAAAGCTCTGCTTCATGTCGATGGGGAGCCTATTCCACAGAATGGATAGTCTCTGAGATACATGCTTGTCTCTCCAGCAGGTCTTATTTATGTCACAGGCAATGTTTAAAGTTTAAGTTGGAAAAGCAACAAACTAGCTAGATACTAAACAGACAATGACAACTAAATGGAGCTACAATTGCATAGTGAAACAGCTGACACCTTTGCAAACTATGACAGTTCTATTATAAAAAAGCATACCTTCAAAGCTGTGCCAAAAACAACTCCCATGAACAGATGACATTAGCTCAACATTTCCAGATAATCATCAGCCTGTTATTAAAGGAAGTTAGAAAACTACTGAATAAAATCAAAGGCCATGGATCACTTTCCATGGATAAACTACCCTATATCTGAAAGAAAAAATCAGTGCACATAGTACATCCTGTAACCTTAATAATAAACAAACGCCTTAGGAAAGCAGCTTTCATGCATAATCTGGAAATGCTACAAGCCAATGTCTCAGATCAAAAGCAGCAACCACAGCTAAGTTGAAAATGAATATCTTGAGTTCATTATCAAAGATAATCAGGGAAATAGAACTGCTATTTTGACCTATCTGACATTGCCAATTTCTTTGCAAACAAATATAGTGCCAACTTCACTACAGAGATTTCTATTCAAAATTTGAAATATTTGAATCCCTTAATCCCCCAATTATCTCTAAACATCCATGTGCTGACAATGTTAACTAAGACCAAAAATACAACCTCCATGGAACCTGACAGTATACCTGCTTAACTAATAGTTTTAAATGTGCCCTAGCAGATGCAATCCTCAAACGATTTAATGCAAGTTTAGTTAGTTTTTTGTCCATGATGAGTGGCACACTGCAGTGGTGATGCCCCTTGTTAAGGGTGGCCTTACAACTGACCAGGTATTTACAGATCTATCAGCCTTACAAGCATCATCTGCAAAGCCAAGGAATATATTATAACCAACCTCACAAATTGTGATATCAAGAATCTTGTTAGACTTTACTCCCAAAATTTGGCTTCGTGAAAGGTAAGTCCTGTTTGGTAAATTTCTTCAAAAGGATTAAGTTAAGCAGGCTGTAGATTGTGGCCCTGCAGTGCATGCAGCATTTAACGACCTGGCCAAGGCCTTCAACACCATTCCCCATGCTGACATCATAAAAGAAATGTCTTTTGGCTTCTCCTGTTAGGGGTTGCCACAGCAGATTACCAGTCCACAGATTGATTGACAGTTGGGTTTTTACAGTGTCGAATTGCCAGCCTGACACCCAACCTTCACAGAATATACACACACACACACACACACACACACACACACACACACACACACACACACACACACACACACACACACACACACCTACTGCATGTCTTTAAAACTCACTTGACTGCAGCAAGGACATGTGGACTCTGCACAGAAGGTGCTCCAGTCGAGAATCAAACCAAAGAACCTCTTGCTGTGAGGCAACAATACTAACTGCTGCACCACCGCGGCTGACCTCCCATGCTGACATCATACAAAAGTTAAATGCTTTAAAACTCAACCATTATGTGGTAAGATGGATAGCAAACTGGCTGAAAGAAGAACCCAATACAGTGAGAGTTGAAGGTGCTACATCAGAAAGTATGAAAGTGACCAGTTGTGACCCTCAGGGCTCAGTGCTGAGACCTCTCCTGGTTGATATTTGCTTCTCAAATGTCCACGCAAAGAACCAATATCTCTGACCAACAATGTTTGCAGACCATTGGAAACTAGTGGTTGTTGTTAAGTCATCTTATGACACCCAAACTCCCCAGAATTAACTTTTGCCAGTCAACGCTTAGTGTACTAAAAATAGGCTCAAATGCAAAAAAAATGTAGAATTGTCACATTTGGTAAACAGCCCCTCCCTTCATCATACAGTCTTGACAGCCCACTTCTACAAAATGAAAATGTTGCTAGGGATCTAGGTACTTAGCTTGATAGCTCCCTCTCTTTTAACCATCACGTGACAGCGGTTATTGGACTAAAGGAATATCATTAAGGTCTAAAGAGGTAATCAATCCCTTATACTCGGCATTGATTAGGCCAGTTGTTCAGTACAATGCTCACTGGGGCATATATCTCACTAAACATGTAAAAAAAGACCTCAGAGGTTCCTAACCAAAATGATCACAGGCCTGAAGTCCCTGAGCTACCAAAAGATGCTGGAAACTCCATCGCTTTATTGAGTGTCTTGCAAACTTTTGATTGGAGATCTCTGACTCAGTAACTGTGCCATTAAGTCAACTGGCAGCCTTCAATGTTTTCACAGGACCATTAATTGCTTTCAGGGTTCTGCCAAGAGCAACATTGATGTATATATTTTTCACTTAATAGACCTGTACATATTCAGTATATTTTGGTAACTTTACCAGGATGAATTATTTCATGCCACACCAGGGATACTTGATCTCCTGCCACAGAATAATATACTAAATACAATTATTTTTTTATCCTTACTTACATTTTTGCCACAGCCTGCTGCCATTTCCCCTCAGCAGGTTGGTACTCACTCTTTATGAAAGAAGTTCTCATTGGGTATCCCAGCATCTGCCGCTGCACTTAAGAGTGAGAGGTAAGGAGGCAAGTCATCACATTGTGGTTGGGAGAAGATGACACTGAGCCATAATGGAACTAGTACATGGATGGACAGACAAACCCTATCTAGGAGGGCCAATCCAGCACTTATATTAAATGCATCACACTACACACCTGTGCATGAGACTCCTACATCTGCTTCACTTCTGCTACAACCAGTGGAGATAAAGCAGTGCCCACGTGTAGCCACAAAGTGAGAAAGCAGTGTCACCTTGTCATTGTTAGTAATAAAGGTACATGCACAGTTGCAAGACCCTCACCCAATTTGGGCTGAACCTCAGTCCCATATCTCAGGAAAAGTAGCTAAAATGAGCCACATAATCTAGCGGCCTTTGAATGTGGGGATCCTGGTTCACAGCAAGGCTTCATTCTTCTCTGCCACACAACTGATAAGAGCAATTATTTATCAATTACATTTACAGTTTTTACTTCAGAATGTCAGATAATGGTTGCTACGGGCTGGATGGACTTCTGCTCAGATTACTAAAATTGCTTGTGTAAATTACCTGTATTTTACTCATAAATGCTACTGATTTTTAGAGAATGGGCAATCTGTAGATTGCATCCTAACTGGAGAATGAATGTTCTCCAGCAGGTTATTAATATACAAGTAAAGCCCTCTGAAAAACGAGTCCACTGCTTCAGAGCAGCATATTAAGCTGCCGTGGCACTTGGACTGAAAAAAAACTGTCGCCATTATTTTATACTTGCTAAGCAGCGCTTTTGCTGTTTAGTGAGTGTAAAATAATAAAGAAAAAATTTAAATAAAAAATGTGTGTATGTGTTTATGTCTGTGTGTGAGAGTGTATGCCTGTATGAGTGAGAGATCAATCATGTACCTCTTGCCATACCTCTCAACCTCTCAGCACAAGAAATCTGGAGAGCCATAAATAACGAGGGACAAATGACAGGGCTTCCATTAGCATGTATTATCTGAAGGATATGAAGTCTGAAAATCAAATGTCTGCTATTATTTAATGACTTCAATTCCCAGTGATTTGCCAGAAAACTACACATTTTATGAGGTTGGGACCAAACATATGAGCCAAAAATCTGGATATTCTGCAAAAATCCAGACAGTTGAAAGGTATGCTCTGTTGACTCTTAGCTCAAAATATCTGCATAAACCTAAAATAAACTGGGGAAAAAGGCTCAGAATAGGAACATATTTTACTTGATTATTAGGATTTGTGTTAACATACATTTTCTGAAATAGAGGTGTGCATGAGAGACTGAGTGAGAGCAACAGTAAAGATGTTTGCATACCTCTGGACCTTTCAGCTGAAGAAATCTGGATAAAACCTAAAATAAAGAGGGAATGCAGGCTTAAAAATAGAAACATATTTTAATTACTGCTCTTATAAAATTGCATACTTGCAGGTGGTGGTGCTGCGGTAGCGTTGTCGCCTCACAGGAAGACGTTGTCCTGTTCGATTCTCAGCTAAAGCGTCTTCTGTGTGGAGACATGCGTGAATGGGCATACCTTCGTTGAAGGTTGTGTGTCAGGGCTGGCAACTCGGTACGTAAAAATCTACTGCCAATCATTAGCGGACCGGAGTTCCACTGTGGCGACCCCTAACTGGGAAAAGCCAAAAGATACAACAACTTAATTAAAAGGATTTGAAAAAAAAAATAATAATCTGAAACTCAAATGTATGCCATTATTTAGTAACTTCAATCTCCAATGACTGGAAACAAAGCAAATGTTTTACGAGTAAGGGATCAAAAAATAAAGTAAATGCCTGGATAGTTTTTAAGTGTTATAGTGTTATATTTGGATGTAAAATGCTTCCTCCGACACCATTACCATATGCTACAACAAGTTTGAAACATTACACGGAGGAACTATTTTACATGAAAAATATATAAAAAATATAGTACTTAAAAAAATAAATAAGTAGAACACAAAAATTTTACAGAGAGCCCATTCTCTAAGTGCAGAAATGCTCCCCCCCAGAGTGTATGTTAATGTGTAATTAATGCCCTTCCAAAGGTGTAGAAGCCCTCTCCCTGTGGCTTCGGGCCTCATAACATCCCTAGGTGGGCATAAATTATACATTAACACATGCCCTGTCAATCATTATTGCTTGCGTAAAGTGTAGCACTGTTCCAGAGCCCTCACACAACAGTACAAAATAGTAATCAAGTAACTTTGGTTCATTAAGTCTGGAAAGTCTTTGTTCATTGATGATTGCAACACTATTTCCTTACTGTCTGTCCAGTTAAAAATATTGAAAAGGCTTGTCTTCTCCCTGATCTTAAGTCACATATTCAGCCAAAAGTTAGCTCATCCAGACTCTGCAAATACAACTTGATACAGTTATGGTATAATCATAACTGTAAGATTCTTCATGGCAGCAGTCTCTGCAGATGTAGTGAATATTTTTAAGTATACTAGCTACTATTTCCTTCTCTATAGGCCAATATATTCCCATTTCCCACCCTGGTCTTTGTATGTTTAAATGCCGCCTTGCTGTCTGATCATGCCAGATTGGACAGCAAACTGCATAAGAAATGAGACAGTAGTGAGCAAGCTTTATTTCATGAAAAGTACATTTTTGAAGAAGGAAGAGTATGCTTCCTCTATCACAAGAGTAAAAAGAGGTCAAAAGATGGGAAGACTTTCATTCATAACTTAGGAGATATCATACAAGCTCTTCTTAACTCTGGCCACGACACCATCTGTGTTAAATTAACAGCAGTACTGAACTAAAGCAAAAAATACGTCTTCCCTCATTACTTTTCTAATAGGAATGTTATATGAGTGATAAAAGTATAAAAAAGTGATAGAAGACCTCTCTCAGTAAATTCAGTAACTCTGTAGTTAGGATTATAAAAGGCTTTCATAAACATTAATGCTTATCCAAAATCATATCCCAAAATTACACAAATGTTGTTGTTGTTGTTGTTTGTCTTTCGGCTTTTAGGGGTCGCCACAGCGGAACTCCAGTCCACTAATGATTGGCAGTAGATTTTTACACACTCCGAGGTGCCAGCTCGTCGTTCAACCTTCAACGAAGGCACGCCCATTTACGCATGTCTTTCGAATGTCCACCCAACCGCAAGGAGGACATGCAGACTCCACACAGAAGGCACTCCCTGCACTCCAGCCGAGAATCGAACGGGAGAACCTCTTGCTGTGAGGCAACAACACTACTGCTGCACCACCATCCCGAAATTACACAGATATTAAAGGAAATGTGAAGGTGAATGCCTTATAGTGGAGTTATCTAACATATAATATGAAAAGGTACTACTCAGCCTCCAAAAAAGAATACACATTTTTGGAATTTAGGCTAAACAAAATTCAAAGTGTCTTGTGAAAACATCTAGATTTAATTATGAAACTAGTCCAGTCACACTGGCAGTAAACTATAACAAGGCATGCTACAATTATATTAGGAAATGCAAGGAAACAATGAAAGAATCATCACAGCAGTAAACACAGAAATAGCTAATATTCCGGCAGATAAGTTTTGTAACAACTTAAAAATATTCCAAAATATGCAGAATGTTCCAGTGGGTATATAAACACTGCACCATACATTGCAGGGGATGTGATTCTGATAGCCCTGACAAAATAAAGTCCTAGTTCCACAGATCAGGACAATATGTATGTCAACATCCCACACACAGACATTGATCACTTCATTAAAATGTAACCAGTAATGTTTAGCAAATTTCTAACAATGGAGTGCCTCAGAACATTGTGACAAGCTATAGTGGTCCAAGTCACAAGGAAGTGCATGACACTCCTTGACAACAATAGACAGATAAATAACCACTTACAATCTGCCATACTTTGAAGCAAATAATTATGGCGCTATTACCAGGGAATAATGGAGACTTATTCCTCCTTGACTTTCACCAGTCTGCGTTTCTTAAAGGTACAGCATGTCTCTTAGGTCTTAAATAAGCTATGTAGCAATCACAGCTGCATTGTGCAAAGGCCTTATAGTACAGTTAGTCTTCTTGGGCATGTCTAAGGCTTTTGACACTGTAGCACAAAAGTGCATTGTTGATAAACTAAATGAATTTAAATGTAAATGCTTGTAATATTCAATGGGTCAAACAAAGGTTAAGTAACAAAATGCATCAAGCCTGAGTGAAAGACATCTGTCTACTTCAGTGACCAGTAGTGTGCCATAGGCCTCTCTCTAATGGCTACCCTGCTCTTTAGGCTACATATTTTCTAATCCAAAAATAGGAAATGAAATCTGGACTGCAAAATATAAGGATGACTGGAAACTTGGTAATATAGTTACAGCCATCACAGAAGCAAGACTACTGCAAAAAGATTTAACCAGATTAAAGGACTGTCATCCAGACCATCTTCCTCAAGAATGGCAACTGCTGGCAGTGAATTAACATCTGTAACAGAGTCAGAAACCTCATTTTGTCCTTGCAACTCACACAGTCTCCTCCTTCATCATTATGTCATCACAAAAGAATTATTTCCTTTCTCAAAGAGTAAGTATCTTTAAAGCATATCTCCACATCAAACCATATATTTACAACAACTTATATATACAGTACTTACAACAGCATACTTCTTAAACAGTCAGATTTCCCCGGGCAGTATGGACACTCTGTAAATATGTTATGGGCCAGTGGAACTAACCTGGTCATCAAAACTTGCATAGATGTATAAAAATTATACAATATATCACACTGAACTAATTATCTCATACAGAGATATCTCCTACAGAGAACTAAATTTCCACTTGTTTTTCTTCATACTTTTTTCACACAAAATAAATGCTTAGATCAAGATCCTTCATCAAATGTTTAGCATTGTAAATCTTTGTGCATATTACAGGTTCAATTTGTAACAGTATTGGTTCTTCAAAAGACATTAACTTCATATATCTTCAACACATTTTGAGTTTTAGCTTGCATAGCTTCTACACCTGCCATTTTTGGTGATGTTAATCAACATGACCAAATCACCTAGAGTCAAATTTTTTACACCTTGACATGGCACACAGTCTGTGACCCATGTTCTCTCATCTAGAGGATAACGCACACCACAACGGATAATTACAACAATTGGTCTATACAACTCTTCCTCTGATAGGCACCACCTAGAGTCTGCCCATGACTCCATTCAATTTTGCGTGAGTTTAAGGTGAAAACACCCAGCATATTTTGGGAGGCATGAGGAACCCTACAGAGACACAGGAAGAACATCCAAATTTCATGTTGGCAGGCATGGATCAAACCTTGCATCTTGTACATGGGAGGTAAACACCTTTAACCATTATTCCCACTGCGACCACTTTGAACATGTCGGTACATCACAATCAAATTTGATTTATGAACATCTTTGCACTGCTGATCAGAGACAGTTTGATCTGAAGTGATATCTTGGGGTGTTGTATTAACAAAAAATAAATAAATAAATAAAAATAAAACAGTAGTATATGAAATCTGTGTAGACAAAAATGATATGTCCTCAATACATTGGTGCAGCAGCCCTTCTAGAGTTTCCATCTGCAATGTAAGCTACCTTAGCTTTATAGCCTTCAAGGGAGAAACAAATTCTAATTCTGGACCATGTATGTAGGTAACATACCCAAAAAAGTAATCACTGTGTGACAGTTTTACCATAATTAATTTAAATCATCATTAAGAATGGGTAGCTCAGTGGAGTGACAGGCAGGCATCTATATTACTCAACTGAATGTTTAGGTTAGCGAATACTTAAAAGTTGATCTGGTAATATTGAAAAATAAAAACAGCGAACGGCTGATTTAACGTAGGGAATGAATTCCCACGTCCACAAAAAAAACAAACAAATTAAACCAAAATGAAGTGGGGGGCTTTGCCCAACCCACATACACCCCTAACTAAATATACCAACTCTGAAATTGCTCTACAGTGGAGAAAGGGGCAAAATCTGCATAACGGCCAAGGGAATTCTTTCCCTGCGTTAAATCGTCCTTTCATGTTTTTTTTGCTTTCACTATTACCAGATCGACATTTAGGTATTCGCTAGCCTAAACGTTTGATCAGGTAATAGGAACCCGACAGGCAGCACTGTTGCCTCACAACTGGATGTTCACTGGGTCACTTCTTGGCCAAGTTTCATTCTGTTTGACATCTGCAGGTGCTCCCTACATCTGTGTGGTATTATCCAGGTGATTCAGTTTTCTCCCACCTCCCATATGACATGCAGTAAGTGAAATGGTATCATCCAGTTTGCCTGGGTGCATTCTGTGATAGACTGGCATACTGCTCAGAATGGGTTTTCAATGCCTTGGTCCTACTGGCTGTCAGGATACGCTCCACTGTCCCTGCAGTTGTACAAAAAGGATAATGTGCAATATCAGAAAACAGATGGATGATTAATAACTAATAATTGAACCACACTTGCGCAACCCACACAATGCTTCCATTAAAATGCCTACAGTGAATTCAGGAAAGATATCTCCACTTAACCTCTTCATATGTTCCATTATAGAAAAAGAAAAAGATGAGTTTCTCATGTGAGATAAAAAAGATTCATTAATTTAGTCCACAGTCAGGATCCCGTGTGTACGATATGTATCTTATTCATGGAAGATGATGATCGCAGAGCTTGTATGTAAAAATATATAAATAAGAAGAGGCAAAGAATGAAGGCAGCAAGCAAAATTATAATATTATGCATTTTTGCAAGTACTTGATGGGGAGGAACAGGGATGCTCAAATTCAGCAGGTATATATACAACATGGCTGTGGAAAAGGGGATAAAAGCTTTGAAGAATGAAAACTGGACCATTTGGTCAATAGAGCTGTCACTTTAGGAAAGATATCACACACAGTCCATGAGATTAGTGTGATATGTGACTTGTATGTAAGGGGCAAATTAGTTTAAAAGGCACTCGGAAATAATCTCAAAAATATTAGTGGGGATGGTCTACCAGGTGAAATTTGTACTTCTATGTTCTGGATAAGGGCTTGTGCACTGCAGAGAATGCAGTCACACAGAACTGATGCTATGACTCCAGTTTTCAACTATGCGTTTAAGTGTACACATCTTTATTGTCCTGGATTTTCAGGTATGTCTCTGATTTTACCTTAAAATTGCCATATCATTCATAAAATTTGATTTTATTGCAAAAACATTGAGTTACTATAACTTAATGTCAACGTTACAGTTATACACTGTTTATTATTCTAATTAGCATAAATTCTCTTATTCTGAAAACTTCCAAAGTTAATACTTTTAAGTATTTTAAGAGTCTCTCACTTTGGGCTTTTGTCTCAGATTATTTTGGGCACTGCCCCCTGGATCTATAGATAGAAGTTTAAGAATTGTATCTGTCTGCATATAAAAATGGAAATAGTTAACAATCCCAAAATCTTTTTTTTTTTTTTTTTTTTTTTTAGCAACTAGACTTTAAGCCATTTTAGTTAATCTTTTTCTTGAACAGATAATTTGTTTTAAGTCTTGGATGAAGCATTTTTTTGCCTTTAGAATTTTGATTTCTGCTACTTTCCCTGTAAGGTTTCAATGCTCCAAGATTAGGCTTAAGCTGGTATTGTGGGTAGAGAGCCTCTGTGGAGAGACTTGTATCAAAATCTATTGCTCGTGTGTTTTGTGTAAGCAAACATAAACAAAATGCTAAAATCAGTATCATCAGAAACAATGTACAAAATAAATTATTGGTATAAAGCACAAAAAGTCAGTATATCAAAAAAAATAAGTACCTTGCATGAAATCCCTTGCAGTAGTTAAATGTTCATTTTGCAAAAGTGATAATATCAGGGCACCCTTGTCAGTTTACTATATGCATAATAGAATGGAACTCTCTGTAAACTGCAAGTTCTAATCACTACCATCGGTGATTTCATCTTGAGCCTGGCTTGAAGGCTGGGCCTGTGTGTGAAATACAAGGTATTCTGCCTTATTCTTAAGGGCATCAGGTGCTCTTTAAGCCAAAAATATATTTGTCTGGTTTTAAGTTTATGAATGGCCAAGATAGTTTCACCATTTGATAGAATAATTATTCTGCTCCCCTTTTGTGCTGACATTTCCACAGTTTCTTACCATGCAGTTTTTCAGCTGCACGAGGCAAAATGAAACAATACCTGCTTTGATTTGTTCAGCTTAGGCAGTGAATCATGGTTAGCATCTATAGTGTTCTTTTTTAACTGGATGTGTTATTCAAATGCTTTAATTTTTTATTGATTTTATCTTCAAAAGAGAGTTTTACCTCAAACACTTTTTCTTTATTTGCTAACAGCTGCAGAACAGGCTTTGTATAATAATTCCCAGGCTAGACCTAAGTTTCCACCCTGCATTTTATTATGTGTGAGCACAAAATTGAGGCAGAAAACTGCAGAAGAAATACCTCATATGTTGCTTTTTTGTATACTTGCAGTCTGTGACAGAGCCTTTTTCATAGGTAAAGGCTAAAAAGCTAAAATATGTCAAAAAGTATAATACAATTTAGAGTGTTATTACATATATTCATATAAATAGTAATGGGTTCAGAAAGACGAAGTATATTAAATTCCATGCAAATGACAACACTGATATACATCAGTAAGCTTTGCAGTAACTCTTTTCCCTATAATATCCCCCTCCCTACTAAAATATTTTTGGTACTTTTCCATTATCGGGGCAACACTATAAATGCAGTAGCTAGCGCTTGGAATCCTTGCACAGCTGTTAGCTTCTGTATGTCTGTTACTATAGGGGGTATTGACAGGAGCTGCAACATTTTTCTGTGTTTTTTTTTTTTTTTGTAAATTACATCGCAATTATGAAGTGGTTGGCCAACAGACATATGGAATCTAACAAGGTTGGCCAACAGACATACAAAAGCTAACAGCGAGGATTCCAAGCACCAGCTTCCACATTTATGGTGTTGCTCCGATGGAGCTGCATCACTTTTCTGTGATTTTTTTGTTTATTTTTGTTTCTGTAAATTATATTTGTAATAGGAACTAGCACCTCCTCTTCCCTCTATAGTTTAAAATAGCTACAGGAGACTTTAGACTCGGTAGCTGCTTTTGGAAAATCTCCCACAGATGTTAGCCCTGAAGCGGTTTATTTGAAATGGCAGCTACTGCGTTGATACTGTTACCTTGACAACGGTAACAATCATTCTTTAATAACTTAATAGTATGGGATTTTAACAAGAGATAGTGTCATTTTTTTGTTATGTATGTACTAAACAAAGATTATTTTTTACTGACATTGTATGACAATCACCTAAAAAGTAATAGAAACATGGCAGACTGCATTTAAAACATTAGAAAGTAAATCCAGTAGTTAGCGCTTGTAATCCTCGCACAGCCGTTAGCTTCCGTATGTCTGTTGGCCAACCACTTTAGAACTGGGACAGCTTTGTAACTATAGTATACTACAAACTTTGTTATTGCTTTTCTGTGTGCCACTAAATTACTGTATTCTGTCTAAATGCTTTTACAGATGGGAGCCGTGGTTTGCTGGCAGCATTTACTATAGGGTGATTGACAGGAGCTACATCACTTTTCTGTGGGCAACCCATCCTGTTTGGAAACATGTAAAATGAAGGAGTCAGGAATGAGAAACATTTTAGACTATAATTATTTACGAAACTATCGCAATTATGAAATGGTTGCCCAACAGACATACAGAAGCTAACAAGGTTGTCTAACAGACATACAGAAGCTAACAGTGAAGATTCTGAGCACCAGTTACAGCATTTATAGTGTTACCCTGATAATAGAAAAAAAAAAGTTATGTCTTACCATAACGTTCCATCTGTGTTGTTGATCTTTGTTCATTCGTTACTGATAGGTTATCGGTTCTGTTCTCGGAACTGAGCCGGCCTCATACCAAGCTCGCTTCAGCCAAAAAATCTCGAGCCAAGATACAACCCACAATGCTCTGCTCCCTGTTATCTCAGATCGAGTTTGCAAGTTGATAGACAAAAGTAGAGGCTACCTCTGGTCATAACAGACCTACAATAATGGAAAAAAGGAGCATATGAGGTCCAACAGGAACCTCTGGAGGGGGACGGAGGGTGGGAAGTAATGAATGAATGAAGATCAACAACACAGATGAAACATTATTTTAAGACATAACTTATTTATTTGATGTTGTTAATCTTCGTTCATTCCTTACTGATGGGACAGAGTCCCCAGCTACCTGTATTCCTGGGCTGCCCTCATGGAAGGACATTCCTAAGCACCATGGAACTAAAAGAAGCTCTTCCTCTGGAAGCCACATCCAATTTGTAATGAAGGATAAAAGTATGGGGTTTGGCCCAAATTGCAGCTGAGCAATGTCATTGAGGGAAGCCCTCACATGGAAAGCTGCTGAAGTTGACATAGACCTTGTAGAATTGGCTTTCACTTTGTGAGGCAAAGTGATGTTGTTCTTGTTGTAGATGAAGGTAATGCAATTTCTCAACCATGACACCAGTGTACCTTTAGAGACAGGATGACCTAGCCATGGTCCAGAAAAGGCCAGAAATAGTTGGTCTGATTTATGGGTAGATTTTGTTCAGTCCAAATAAAAACATATTTGCCTGTGAACATCTAGGGAGTGCAGGTAATACTCTCCCTTGCTAGAATGATTTTGAAAAAATACTGGGAGGTCAATAGACTGGTTGATAGACCACTCTGATACCACTTTCAGTAAAAAGGAAGAATTAGTTCTCAGTGAGACTCTATCCTTATGGAAAATAAGGTAGGGACATTTGATGCATAAGGCTTGAAGTTCTGACAGACATCTGGCCGATGTGATTGCAACCAGAAACAAAGTTTTCCAAGAGAGATACTTTAGATCACATGAAGACACAGGTTCAAAGGGGGGAGCTGTTAGGGCTTGTAGAGCCAATACCGAATCCCAAGGTTGTACTGGTTTTCTAAAGGGAGGTTTTAGGTTAAAAACACCCTTCAAGAAAGTCTTACATAGTCTGTGCGACATGAGTGAAGAGTGCTTAAAGCCAATGTGGAAATTAGAAATGGCAGCTAAATGAACACAAATAGTAGAGGCTGATACCCCAGAATGAAAAAGATCTGATAAGTAATCTAATACCACCGAAACTGGGGCTGACAAGGGGTCCAATTGTTTGTTTGCTGCCCAATGTAGACCTTTTCGATTTGCTGAGATAGATTAGCCTGGTTGATGACTTATGAGATGCAATAAGAATATTGTGCACTGGGGAGGAGAGGTTATCCTGCCTGGCAATCATTGGAAGTGGAGAAACCAAGCTGTCAGCTTCAGGTTTGTTAAATTGGAGTGAGTCAGGCCCTGTGGATGGAGATCAACGTAGGGGTTGGATTGAGAATCCATGGTCGATCTAGCAGGTGAGGCCAGAGGAAGGGGAACCAAACTTGTCGAGGCCAATACGGAGCAATGAGGATCACTTTGCTCTTCAACTGCCATGCTTTCTTCAGAAACTGGAAGAGGAGGGGTAGAGAAGGATAAGCATAAAGCAGACCTTGAGGGCAAAGCGTGGACTAGAGCATCTCTCGGTGACTGTCCCCGAGGGGGGATCAGGGCAAAGTAGTTGCTGCACTTGTAGCTGATTGGGGAGATGAATAGATTGCAGCAAGGCTGGCCCCAGCAGTTGAACATTTTTGCTGCTATCACAGAATTGAGGGACCACTTGTGAGGTTGTAGAATGCACCTGCTCAATTTATCCGCTATCACGTTGGAGCTCCCAGGAATGTGCATTGCAATTAAAAAATGGTTGGAAGCTATCACCCATTGCCATATTCTCAAGGCCTCTCGACATAATGGATAAGATCTGGTGCCCCCTTGCCTGTTGATGTACCAGACTACTGACATGATGTCTGATTGGATTGCAATAGTCCCTGATGGAAGGATTGAGTGGAATGCTTGCAACACTAATAGCACCGCCCTCAGTTCCAGCACATTGATATGCAAATGGGCCTCTGTCTCTGCCCAGGTGCCTTGAACTGAGTTTTCCTGACACAGCCACGCCCACCCCATTAGGGAAGCATCCGTGGTCACTGTGGCTTTTGGCTGATGGGGGCTGAAGGGGCGAAACCATTGTTGGGGATTTTGAGACATCCACCAAAGCAAATCTTGCTTGCATCTCTGAGTTACACTTATCTGAAAAGACAAAGGATGTCGTAGAGGGTACCACTGAGTGAGAAGTAGCCACTGAAGAAGTCTCATGTGGAACCTGGCCAGAAGAACAATGGTGATCGAGGCTGCTACTGACCCCAAGAGTTGAAGTATGGACCAAGCAGAGGATTTGTGGTGACAGATTAGCATCTGAACCTGTTGTCTTATTCTTTGAAGTCTGTGATCTGGGAGAGATGCTGTGCAATTCCTCATGTCCAACAGAACTCCGATGAATTCTAAGGATTGTCCCAGGATTGTGTTGGACTTCTTCCAGTTTATAGTGATTCCCAGATGTTGAGCTGTGAGAAGAGTGTAGTCTAGGGCTTCTTCCAGTAGACGCTTGGTGGGGGCGGTAAAGAGCCAGTCGTCTAGGTATGGAAATGCCTGGAATCCTTGAAGTCACAGGTGAGTGATATCCACTGACATGCATTTGGTGAACACTCTGGGGGCTACAGAGAGACCAAAGGGCAGTGCTTGAAATTGGTAGTGACTGGCTCCTATGCAGAAGTGGAGGTATCTTCTTGAGTGCTTGTCCACTTTTATATGGTAATATGCATCTTGAAGATCTACAGAGCACATCCAATCATCTTCTTCCAGAAGAGGAAGGATAGACTGAACTGTGACCATCTGGAATTTCTCCATTTTTACAAATTTGTTTAGTGAGCTGAGATCCAGAATCGGTCTCCAGTCCCCTGTCTTTTTTGGCACTAAAGAGAACCTTGAATAAAGACCAGATACTATTTGGTCTGGTGAGACTGTTTGGATGACTCTTTATAGTAGCAGCTTTCGGATTGTGTGTGCTTTTGCTTCCCTTTGACTGGGTGGGACATTGGGTAAGACTCTGGGTGAAGTGGGACAGAGATGGAAGGGGATGCGGTAGCCTCTGGATATCATTCGTTGTACCCAAGAATCAGTGGTTATGGTTCGCCAGGCAGTGGGGTACAAGGAAAAATTACCTCTGACCGCTTCCAGAGATGAGCAGTCGGGCAACACTTCAGGAGCGCTGGTAGGGTTGACCAGAGAAAGAATCTCTGGAACCCCAGTTTCCCGGACCTCTCCTGTCCTGAAAGGGGTGTCTTCCATTAAAGTTTCCCCCTCTGCCCCTAGGGGAGAACTTGGCACGTATGTCACAGAAACAGCCCTGTGATTTCCTGTGCCAAATCTTCTCACTCCTCTGATTTCTGGAGTAGAATCATTGAGGGGTGGAGTGTCGGACACCAATGGAAGACAGAGTCTTACCATCTTGTTCACACCTTGCCAGTGTATCTTTAACTTTAGGGCCAAACAATGAAGCGGCCTCAGTAGGGGCATTCATGAAGGAAGCCTTAAAGGAGTCTACAAAGTCACAAAGGTGCATCCAGGCATGACGTCTCGTGACTATGCCTGCATCTGCCACTCTAGCTGCTCCTTCCATTGCTTGTGAAATGAGGCACATGGAAGAATTGGATATCAATTCTAGGGTTGCTTTCTGAGAAGTTATTGTTGCACCTCATCAGAAACAGCTCTTGCTAAGGTTACAGAAAGTTGGTTGATAAGGTCCCTCTGGAGCCCTGTAATGTGTGCCAAGTAGTTCAAGGACCTTACAGCGAAGGTCGATGAAGCAAACACATGCTTCCCAAGTCTGTTTGTCACCCAGGACTCCTTGTTGGGTGGCTGGACAGTCTGGCTCTCTTCTGCCAAGTCTTTTTTGGTTGCAGCCACCACCACCATGGCATCTACTAGAAGACCTTTGGACCAATAGGGATGCTTAGCAGGGGGAGATAAAATCTTGTCAGGCCACTGAGGTATAACTTCCAAGGTGTCAGGAGCCTTTCATGCACGCTGGACGATGAGCTGGACAAGCTCATTGGCCGGTTGGGTAACCCAGAAGGTAGGGGGTTGGGCATGAAAGGTCTGCAGGAATAAGGATTCCTCTGAGGAAGGGGTGAAGGACTTCCAGTCGCCCCTCTGTCTTAGGATCTTGAGGATGTCACCAAAGGACACCTCATCAGAGGACCCTTCCCTGTCATCAAAGTCCGTATCTTTGTTCAAAGACTTCTCAGTGGAGTCCATGTGCTTCCTCTTGCATGAAGCCTTGCAAGGGACTTCCTCAGTGGGGAGTTTTGGGGAAGACTGCAAAGAAGGGATCTCCTGAGGGGTGAAACCTGAGGCCCTTGTGCCTGGGTCTGACAGTTGTGGGGGGGGGCATGGATTCTGACAGGGAGATTTTGCCAGCAGAGGCAAGTGCCCTCTCAATGGCCTGGAAGGCCAGACCACCCGAAGAGGGATGGGAGCCCAGAACCAAGAACGACAACCTCGGAACCAGGGTCACACCCCACTCTGATGAGCCGACCCCCATACCAGGAGTCTCAAGAGGACTATGAAGCATGAGGGGAGGTGGATTCCTGGAGGGTACCATAGAAAAAATTGCTGTTGAACCAAGAATGCCTACTCCCAAGGCACAGCCACTAGCCTGAGAAGGGCCCGGTGCCCAGTGCACCGAGGGCCACAAGGACCGGAACCGAGGGTGTCTGCACCAAGGAGAATGGTGTTGAGGTTATCTGTGCTGGCAAAGGCAGCGCCATAAGAGTTGAGGGTATCTGCACTGTAAAGGGTGGTTTGGCAAATGCCTGCACCAATGAATATGGTGCCGTCGAGGAAGGTGTCTGCACTGGCAATGACAATGCCAAAAAGGACTGCACCAAACAGCATGTCATCTGCACCATAGAGGGCAGTATCCCAGAGGTTGACAGCATCAGCAAGGATGGAGCTGAAGGAGTTTGCACCAACGGTGCCAAAGGAGACTGTACCTGTAGAGAAGGTGCCAATAAAGGCTGTGACAAAACTGTCGGTGCCATAAGTGGCTGTACCTGAAACTCCGGTGCCGGTTGCGATAAAGAGGACATAGCTGGAGTAAGAATCAACTGGGGTGGTGCTGAGGCTGGGGCTGAAAGGACCATAGATGGCAGTGCCAGGCTTGAAATTTTAACCTTTTTGTGAGTCAACTCCTTACGATCTCCAGAGGGAGATGAAGTGAACGACCTCAAGGAGGAAGAAGAAGAACGCCTCTAACAGGGTTTAGCAGGAGGGGGGTGAGACCTCTGACCCAGATATAGCCTTGCAGAAAGGAGTTTTAAGGAAGCCTTTTAGAATTAATTTATTCTTCCTTTCATTGAGAGTCCTAGTCAAAAAATTTCTACAAATCCCACACGGAGGGTCCACTGAAAGGTGGGAAACATTCAAGCAATAGACACATAAATCATGGCCATCAGAAAGCGGTAATTAACGGCCACATTCTGTACATTGTTTGAAACCAACACTACTTTTCTTATCCGACATAATGATATGAAGGCAGAAGTACAACAATACCAAGAGGTTAAGAAAAACTTCCCAGAAGGGTAAGAAAGGGAGAGAAGAAGGATTACCAATGATGGTAATGGGGAATTACGTCAAAGGTAAAAAAAAGGAAAACTACTATAGGGAGAGAGTCTCAAAGCTGCGATAGGGTAGGAGGATAGAGATAGTAACTAATAGAAAACTTTCTAAACACTAACAATAGAAAAACTTCAAAAATTGTTCACTTAGCTGAGAGAGAATGGCTTGACACGGCTGTACAGCAATGAGGCAAACGAGATCTGAGGTAACAGGGAGCAGAGCATTGTGAGTAGGATTTTGGCTCGAGAGTTTTTGGCTGACACGAGCTTGGTATGAGGCCGGCTCGGTTCCGAGGACGGAACAGATAACCCATCAGTAATGAATGAACGAAGATTAACAACATCAGATGTACCATATTTTCAAGCATATGATAAGGGAAACAGTTTAATACTTTTGAAGGTGTTTCCACATTTGCACAATATCATAACCTATTGCCTATTATCTATGCAGATATGAAACTCACTGAATATATTTATTTATATTTTCTTTCTTGATAATATCCTGGGTTTAATATCTATGGAAAATCAAAAAAAAGAGTATGCTTTAAGACATTTTTTGAATTTATTCACATCTTTTATTCTTGGCACCAGCCTTGTGTGAAAAATTAATTTAGTGGGAGAATGTCAGGGAGTCAGATCCAGGGCCCTTTGCTAATAAAGCAATATTGTTGGCTCACAAAAAGGCCTCAGTGTTTCACACAGGGTTTTTATTGAACCAACAATGTAAATTAACACATTTATTGAATATATTGACTTCAAACCATCAAATAGTTGATGCTAAAAGGAAGTACATTACACAAGTCAAATGTTTTTGTAGTAGAACAAGTTCCATGCACCCATACACCACTGCAACTATAAAAATACTTACTTAGGGACCACCCTACAGTAGAAAAAAATACGAATTCCTGTACCCCCAAAGCACTGTCAGTGTTCAGTAGGAATGTAAGTGAAAGGTAATAACCTGTTCTCCTGCACTAACACTGCTATCATCCAATGGAATGCACCATGAATATTAGTTTTTCTATGTAAAACACATCGCCATAGTGCACTTTCAACAAACTGCAGACTTTCTTCACGCATATCTGGCAGATTACTTACTGACACAGTAATAGAAATGAGCCAAATAACACAGCCATGTAGCAAATCTCTGTAAGTAAGTAAATAAGCTATCTGGAAAAAATAACCATTGTCATGTAATTTTCTCTACTGGACTGTCAGCATACCATTTAACTGCTGTCACCACAGAATGCAAGGTAATGGTCATAAAATGTATTGCACGACTTTCAAACATCTTGTCACTACCATTCAAGTCCTTTGATTATCACTGAAGTTCATTTTGAGTACTACACAACAAGATGCCATGTTCAAGACTGAACGGCATTTGGCAGAGAACAAACTTTTCAATCAGTTTCTGTAGGGGAGGTACAATCGATGTTCATAGGTTCATAGGTTCATAGGTTCATACTAGGCTATCTGCCCTAGGGCATTTATAAGCCTAGCCAGAATGTGTTTGGCTTTCGCCACCCATTTTAAATTTATTTTGCTATGCCCTTTTTCGAGGTTAGTATACTGTGCCTCTGTCTAACAGTGACACAGAAGTGATACCTGGGGTAAACCTACAATCTCCCATCCACTCATCAAGATTCCTCTTGAAGAAAGTCAATGAGGGACTCTGCCTAACCTGGACTGGGATTTTATTCCAGAGTGAAGGGAGCCTCTGGGTTATGAATCTGTCCCTCCAGCATGTCCTATTTATTTCAGTGCTGAGGTTCAAGTCTCTTGAGCACGTAGCTCAATGGGATTTGGATTTTCTGAGGTGCAGCATGTCCATTAATTCCGGGTTGGACATGGCTTTATACGTCAAGCACAGATCGCCTCTGAACAGGTGGTATGCCACTGAGTAGAGCTGGAGTTTCTTTAACCGGGCAGCATATGGCATCTGTTTGAGCCCTTTGATCCTCTTGGTGAGGTACTTTTGGGGTCTTTCCAGTTGCTGCAGGTGTCTGGTAAGGTACATCCCAAAAGGGCATTGTACTCAATTATGGGCCTGATGAGGGATGAGTAAAGAGGCACGATGACCTCCCTGATCTAGATGTGAATCCCTTCATGATTAGGTGGGCTATATAAAATGTTTTTCTAACCACTTTGGCCACGTGGTTGTCAAATAAGAGATTGCTATCAACTTGGGTCCCCAGGTCCCTAATTACTTCTTCTGTACTTAATGGATTACTACCTATGTGGTAATTTGTGGGCACTTTGTTTTTGCCAAAGGGGATGACTATACACTTTTTGGCATTTAGCTTGAGGCCATGGCTCTGGCACCAGTTGTCTGTTTCTATGAGGCCCTTTTGGAGGATGCTTGTGTCAGCTGGAGAGTTGATTATGGTGCCCAGTTTGCAGTCATCTGCGAACTTGGTCAGCCATAGTCCTTCCGTGTTGGCCTGTACCTCCGAGAAATATATACCGAACAAGAGAGGTCCCAGGACTGAGCCTTGTGGGACACCACTTGTAACTAGTTTGGAGTCTGACATGGCCCCAGCAATTCTAACCATGTGGGTTCTGGCCTTGAGCCAGTTTGCAATCCATCTAGTGACATAGGGGTTTATATTTAAGCTGGTGAGCTTATCTATAATGCCTGAGTGGGGTATTGTATCGAAGGCTTTAGCGATGTTAGTTTGTAGTTCTTGACAGAGACACTGCCATCTGATTTATAAATAGAGATTATGATGTCCATTTCCTAAAGACAAGGAGCAGACCCTCCTAAAGGGAGCAAAATATGTATATTAAGGGAAGAGCCAGTGTAACAGTGCCAAATTTAATATTCAGAACAGCCTCCATGCTTGCCTACATACTCGCTGTGTGATGTTCCTTAAACACCTAACAGACTTCTTGAAGCCTGATTAAACTAAAGATAATGTGTAAAACTAAATGATTTTTTTGGTAGGCCTTAATTCTAATACAGTTAAGTACCCAAGTGCTTTAACTCTGTGTTAAAATGCACTGCATTGCTTAGAAGTTTCAGCTTGCTCGTAAGGGTGCAGTTTATCATTTGTTATTGCAGTACAAGAGTTCAACTCTGACTTTATGACTCTGAAGCAATTTGTTATATGTTTAGTCTTCTTCCACAATATTTTGAATTTCCTGAATAATACTGAAACTGGTACACAGTACATTTTATTAATTATTATTAATCTTTTCCAGTTTTTTTTTTTTAGTCTTTAAACCCTTCTCAGGTCATTTGAGTACACAAATGCTCATTTGTCAAATCAATCTTCCTGAGAAGGCCTTCGGTAATCCAAGGTTTATCTCCCTGTTTTATATTAATAATTTTCACTGAGGTCAGTCTCTCAACCTCATCATTTGCTATAACATTAACAATGTTTAATTTATCTGAATCAGTTCCCCTGTACTGTCTTATACTAATTTTCTAAACATTATAGAGGCCTACATATACTGAACTCTGTAGTTCAATGATCTGTGTCATGTGTGGGAAAGTACATAATTAAAGAATCCAATTACTGACATTATTTTACTATCATTATTTTACCAAATACAAAGAGACATCTGGACTATTTTAAAATGAAACTGTAGACTTCTCAGGCCATTGGAGATCAAGTACTGCTGAAAATAATTTTCTTCTATAGACTATTTGTTTATTTATTTATTTGTGTGATATTTGCTTCCTGTTGCTAATCTGTATAGTCTTACTAGGCTAGACAGCTCTGCTGCAGTGAAGGTCCAGGGGAAAATGTTTCGTATGGATAATTTTTACATAAATAAATAGGCAAAAAAAGTATGAGCATGCATAGTGAACGATATTTTACAAGAAAACATACTTTATAGGCAAAACTTCTCTTTCTTGGTGTAATCTTAAATTATTTTACAAAAATCCTAAGCTATTGTGGATGTCTTCTGTTTAGCAGCATAATATGTATTTTTTATCTTAAAACTGTCTGTAATATTAATTTGTAATACCAGCTGCTAAGGAAAGCTTTACTGTCTTTTATATATAATTTATACAGACACACACATATGTACATCCATCCAGGAACAGACCAGACTTCTACATCCCCAACTAATTCTGTGGGATCGTGAAGAATTCCCAAATGAGCAGAGAGATATAATCCCAACAGTTGTCCGTGCCTTCTATAACTCCTGTGGAAAATACTGATGGGGGGATTGGGGGGCAGTGCTCCTTGCAAGGTATGCAAAATGCTTGAACTGACCCCCAACACATAGGAGCAGTGGCCATACTCTGCGATCAACTTCGACTGCTAAACTCTTCACTCTGGTATAGACGTTAAATGCAACTACCCTTCAAAAGAAACTTTATCTGTACCACTTATACCCATGATCTCATACGCTTGGTTAGTACCTGGAGTTCAGTACCACTAGTGAAAATGGAGGTGCTGGCAGGTAAATTGTGAGCAGTTTCCTGTAACTATGCTTTCACTCTATCATGGCGCTCTAGTATGATGCTTCAGTTTTGGTGACCCTTCACTCAACTACTGGTTAATCTGCTAATTCCCTCTACTTGTGGTCAGGAATTGTAAGACCCCACTAAAGGTTCACCTTGTTTCTACTCCTCCTTGTGATATTTATTTAGAATATAAGAAGGCTTAGTATATTTAAATCTGTTTTTTAACCTTTCATTTACTACATTGCAGGATTCTGCATTGACAGTCCCAGCCATTTATTTATTTTATTTTACATTTGTTAACCAGGATGATCCGACTGGACGAGGTCCATTTTCAGTGGAGGCCCGGGGAGAAAAGCTCCACTTAATTCAAAACAACAAATAACAACAATAATGATATTATACATAGTGTAAAAAAAAAAAAGCATTTGTTATACTAGTAGTATCTAGTGAGAAAAGAAAACAGTACAGATAATTCAAATCAGCAATATTTACATATGTACATTCTGTTTGTAGTAAGAAACAGACAAAGATTACAAGTTCATGTTTGTCAAGGAGTACCATTTGTAAGTCCCATGCTTACTGGGGCATGTACTATGAGAGAAAAAGAGAAAGTGTGGAGGTAACAGTTTTAGGACTATGTGACACATGGACAGACCCAAGAACATATAAGATGGGCCTTAAGGGAGTTTTTAAATTGTGTGGTACTTGATGCAGAAGTCACGGATGTAGGAAGATTATTCCAAGTTTTTGCTATAATGTGTGAAAATAGAGCTTTACCTGCTGTGTTGTTAGCTGAGATAATAGAGAGGAGTGATTTGTTGGCAGAGTGGAGTGGATGATTTGATGTGTAGTTAGTAATTGTCTTAGAGCGGGAGTTTTGTTGGGTTGTTTTAGATTGTTTTATGATATGACAAGTTGGTGATGGACTAGTAGCTACTGAAGTTGCCTAAGAGGTATGCAGTGATGAGTTCTGAACGGGGAATTGTTAGCAAACTTGGAAATTTTATTATAACAGGACTTAAGTTTGTCTAGGTCAGATTTCCTAATATAAATGAGAATTGGGGCTGCATACATTAGTGTGTAAAGAAGGTAAGTTTGAGCTAGGGGGACCTTAGCCTGATCAGATAGAAAGTTTTTTTGTCTGTATAGGGAACCCATTTTTTTATGTACCTTTTTTATAGTTTGAGAAATATGGATGTCAAAGTGGAGGTTGTTATCTATTTCGACGCCAAGGAGCTTGGTGTGGAGAGAGGGTGAAATGACAGTACTTTTATTGGCGGAGATAGAGAAGGAGAGTGGAGAGGATTTTGCTTTGTTTGAGGTGAATAGAAGTAGTTTTGTTTTGTTAGGATTTAAGATGAGTTGAATATTAGTGATCCACCTTTCTACTGAGGCAAAAGATTCCTGGACGAGGTGCTGTAGGGAGGTAAGAGATGGGGCTAAGCAGATTATGGTGGAATCATCTGCATACTGGATTAGTGAGGCCTGCAGGGTAGAGGTATGTAGGTTATTGGTGAAGATAGAAAAGAGTAGTGGGCCCAATATGGAGCCTTGGGGTACACCAATGGTAGTTGGGAGTAGAGGTGATAAAACTCCTTGCCACTGGACAGCTTGTTGTCGGTCTGATAGGTAATTTTTAAACCAAGCAATAATTTTGGGGGTAAAGGCTAAAGAGGTTAGAGTATCTATTAGTATGGAGTGAGAAACCATGTCAAATGCTTTAGAGAGGTCAAGGAATATAGCAGATACAAATCTGTTGTTATTTCTATGCTGGTAAATGATTAACCTCAAACTCATCTGAATCCTGCCAATATAGCAGTGAGAAGTCCTTTCTCAATAACAGCATTGATATACTAACAGTCCTAAAGAGACTTGGGAAACTACTGATATGCCCTTCATCGTGGCTACAGATAAACCCTTTCAGCCTTCTCTTATCTCACTGATATAGTAACACTGATGTTTCTAACCACTTCGTTAAACACTGTCAGGAGTCCAGAATTCTGGTCATAATAAAAATATTACTTCTGTTATACTGCTCATTCTCACACCCACTCCTTTTTGTCCACATATAGTTTCTGTAAACTTGATACAGTCTCTTCTATCAGTCTACCCTCAGAATTCCTCAAATTTCAACCTGATCATCACTTTATCTCTTTATATAGTGATAAAAAATTCTGTAAAGGAAGGCCATGTTTCCTGAGCATCTGTACCATATCAAAGCTGTTGTCCTTCATTTGCAATAAACAGTTTTCAGCCCTTCGCGTTGCTATCCCCTTGCGATGATTTAAAACATGCAGAAACATTACTTGGACCTAGGACCCAGTTCCACAGCTAGTAAATTCTGTATCTTTTAAATGAAAACTCTACCCTAGAACTAAACAAAACTATTTTTTCCACTCTCTTTGTTTCCTGATCTATTTTAACACCTAAAAGTCACTCTAAGTGCTTCATTTGTAATTTTAGCCTGTTTTCCACAACATGGCTACCAATGGGGCTTGATGTATCAATGTGATCTTGTACTGCCTCAACCCTTTCTCTTTCCCATAATCCTTTGTATGACTCATACCAGACATAAGGAAGTAACTTTGAATTCCCATGCCATTGACAGATAACGGGATTTGGGAGGGTCACTGTTATTTTCTTTACCTTCTGTAAAAGGACTGCTTTTTTGTTTCTAATCACCCTCATTTATGTTTGGCTCAGACCTTGATTTATACTATACTTAGACGTTATCCAGCTACATCCAGAAAAGCAACTAAATTGCAGTTCAGTGTTTTCTTTGGTCCTCCCCATATCTCCTTAAGTTTTTCGAATGCCTGTTTACAATCGGTGATCCACAGTACCTTATCCAGTTTATTTTTCCTAGCTGGGTCAGTAAGGGGTGCAGTCATTGCACCACAACTGGGCACAAATGTTCCACAGTACCCCACTGTCCCTAGAAATGTTCTCACTTTCTTTTTAGTAACAGCAACTGGCCTCACTTGAATAGCTTCCAGTTTGACTGGTTCTGGCCTAATCTTACCACTCCCCACTTTGTTTCCTAAGTAAGTGACCTCTGCCATACCCACCTGACACTTAGTGGGTTTAATTTTTAACTTTGCCCTTTTAAACTGGTCTGCAAATGCCCATAGCATAGTCTTTAATGTAGAGTTTAACCTCTTTCAAGATCATTAGCCTGGGGATATTAGGGGGTGTTCTTTACATGTTTCACCCACGCTTCCACAAACCAGTCAGCAGGTCTGACATGAAACTGGCACCTTGGTCAGTCAGTATCTCTCTTGGAAAACCTACAATGCTGAAAATTTCTAGCAAAGCATTTGCCACCTTTTCTACATCAATATCACCTGCAAAAGGAATTTTAGGAACTATAACTACAAGTGGCAGATGGTAGGCTCTGGGCTCTACCAACTGCCATACTACCTCACCTTCCAGTTCTCCCTTAGGAGTCTACACTTTATACAGCAAACCTTCTTTTTCTGCCTCAATACCACCTGCACAAGGAATATCAGGGACTATAGCTTGAAGTGGCAAATGGTAGGCTCTAGCGTCTACCAACTACTGTACTACCTTACCTTCCACCCCTCCCTTAGGAGTCCACTCTTTATACAACAAACCTTTGCCCCCATATACAGACTCCCCTCTTCCTTGAGCCTCAGATGCTTCCTTAGCCTTTTCCCTCTTGTAATATAGGGTACATAAGTTGAGCCTGTCTCAACTCTGCATTCGTGAACTTCCCAAGTTCCCCTTCTGCAGGAAGCCTAGTAACTTCTGACAGCTGTGCCTCACTGTCAATCTGTGTACTATCACTCACCTCTGTCCTTGTAGTCACTGTGTCCAAGGGAGCAACAGTACATCCCAGCAGCTGTGGCTCACTTTCAGACTTACTGCTACAGGACAGCTCCTTCTCTGAAACAGCCACCACACCAGTCCCAGTTTCAGGTATGAGATCTGTCTGGGTCTCCTCCAGGCTGCCGAACCTACATGCCTGTGTCCAAGCTTGACTGCATGTCATACACGTATACAAGGCGCTGCATCATTATAGTAATTCCCTATCAGGACATCTGCAGGAATATTCTCAAACACAAGCTCCCCTTCCACAGAAAGTCTAATAACTTCTGACAGTTGTGCCTCACTGTCAATTTGGGTACTATCACATACCTCAGTTCTTGCAGTCACCATGTCCAAGGGAACCATCAGTACCTACCAACGCCTGTGGCTCACTTTCAGACATACTGCTACAGGATATCTGCTTCTCTGAAACAGCCACCAAACCAGTCCCAGTTTCAGGTAAGAGATCTGTCTGGGTCTCCTCCAGGCTGCCGAACCTACATGCTTGCCTCCAAGCCTGACTGCATGTCACTGCATGCACACAAGTTACTGCATCAACAAAGTCATTCCCTATCTGGACATCTTCAGGAATATCTTCAAACACAACTATCTGCTTGCTACCTCTTCCACCCTCTCAGTCAAGAGGAACACTAGCCAAAGGAATTTGGAATGGGGTCCCTCGCAAAGCTCTGACTAGAGTGGACTGTCCAAGCAAGTACTGCTCTTCTCTAACCACTGCAGGCCTCACAATGGTTATGTCAGAAGCTGTGTCTCTCACCTTTTTACCATCTACTAAGACAGGATATAGATTTTGGTGATATATTAGCACCCGTGTTGTTTCCAAACAACTTACCACTGTCAGTTTGTCAATGGCACTTGCTGGCTCCATCACCTTCTGTATCTCACTTTGCTTAGATGGACATTTGACTTCTATGTGGCCCCTCTACTTACACTTGAAACATCTAATACTTAACCTTGTATGTCGACTAGTAGTGTTCCCTGTTACTGGTGTACTCTATTGGAGTGGTTTAGACTGCCCCCCATGTGTTCCTTTATGTCCATGAGCAGCTCTGGATATCCCTCTCTTATGCATTGTTGCACCGCTTGCTAAGTAGAGATCCCCTTTTTTCTCCAACTCCTCCACTAACCAGATTTTCATGTCATCATGCAAAGTATGAGGGCTTGTTCCCTCACCAAAAGATCTGTCATTCCCTCATAAGTGGTGACCTGACACCCACTCACCCATCTGTGAAAGTAAGTACTTAAATCAGCAATATAATCATGTACACTTTCATCTGCCTTGCTTCTGTGTTCACATTTTTTTCCCCTTAAGCTTCAGGTGTTAGTTTAAAACAATCTAGAAGACAGTTGTTAAATTTAACGTAATTCAAACAATCTACATCAGACAATTTTGACATGGCCTGAACAGTGTTATTATGAAGTAAGGGAATCAGAAACCAAACTTAGAGCTCACAGTCCACATCATACTGTCTACATACTGTCTACATACTCTCTCAAATATATGAATAAAACTACCAAAGTTATCCCCATCCCTGTATTGAGGAAGAAGCTTACTGACCTTTTCAGCTTCTGGGGTCCAGTTATTCCCTTCAACATTAACTCCATGACCTTCTCAAAGAGTAGAGAAGCTCCACTTCATGCCAGCACTGTCTCTCATTTTCCTCAGCTTCTAAATGCCTCAGTTTCTCTGCTGATTCCAGTTCAAGACGTTTGGCCTCCAGTTCATATTGACACTGTTTCTCTTAAGCCTCTAGCTCATATTGATGCTGCTTCTCCCTTTCCTCAGCCTGCCATCATTGGGCTTCCAGGTGCAGTCTCTCTTCATTCTCCAGTTGTTTAACTTCCAGGCGCAGTCTCTCTTCAATTGGCAGTCATGTCATTTGGCCTCTAATTCATATTGATGATGCTTCTCCTCAGCCTCCAGGCACAATCTCTCTAACTCCAGAACAGATTTTTAGGTTCTCGGAAGAAAAGGTGGACTGTCCTGTCTCAGCAGGCTGCACATCCTCAAACTGGATATCCTCCGAATGGCTGGTCTGAGCTGGAGCTGCAACTAATATTGAAATCATTGCTTCCTTAGTCAGGTTGGTATGCACCAATCTTCTGGCTACACACTCCTTGGCCAACTGGTTCTTTGTCAGCTTACTATAGTTTTCTGCTGACATCTCTGCCTGCTGTCCCTGACTAACTAACTAAAAATAAATAAAGCTGTGATGAAGTGAGATTCTGTATGTTTACTTTGTAGCTGTCGAGAGTGCACACCTTAATGACAACTAACCACAGACTACTGAAGTCCAATTAAAAATCTCACACTGCTGCCACCAATTAATGTGATATCCAGATAATATCCCACTGAACTGCCACCAAATAATGTGATGTCCCCTACTATCCTGGGACTTTAACTAAGGAGCTTTAATCCTCACTACTGACTCCAATGTGAGACTGTCTCTTAAACAGGAGTAATATTTCACAATTTTCCCCTAAGAGCACAACAGGAACATGCTCTATAGCCCAGGAATAGACTGTATACTTCTGTGCACCCCTAATGTAACTCCTTATTACACACTTCAGAGCAATGTGTCCCAGTTTAAGACCTCTGATACACTCACACTTAAATAAATTAAATCCCACACAACCAAACACTTCTGGAAAAAATAGACACGGAGTTCTAGCTGTGACTCTTCCCCAAAATAATATGGTAATGTTCTGACACCAATCAGACAGTCTTCATGCCCTTTTAAAGGGGTGCCCAGTTATGAAAATTAAATATTAAAACAAATAGTAGCAAATGACCTAAGCAGCCAGGCTTTTGGAGTGGCTCTGGGAATTATAAAAGCAAGTATAAGCACTCTCAAATCACTATAGAAAAAAAAACTGATTGATCAGCCACAATGTAAGTTAATAAAATATTTAATAATGAGCAAAAATGATTAACACACAAAACAGTAATTTCCAATAAACAAACAGAACTCAATAGCCAGGAAAATGAAATCAATACTGTAGGACAGAAATCCAACATTCAGAAAAACTCTAATTGATATAACTGATTAGTTATAATTTCCTATCTGACTAAAGAAAACAGTCTCTAATCTAAACTAAATTACTACAACAGAGCAAAGACAGGTTTACAGTTCTTGGTGAGTCCTTTTGCATATCCACTGCACAGTACATCTGTGAACAACTCACAACTGAACTCAACTGACTACTGTAACTGACAACTGACTTCAGCAAGCTTTTTTATAGACTAGCCTATCACAACTGTTCCAGTGCTAATTTTCATTCCATATTTTGAAAATCATCCAACAACTGCTTTCTAAAGTTCCTTCCTGTCTTTCAGTTTCTGGCGGTAACACATAGCAACTGTCAACATTCCAATGATATCATCTGCAGATCAGCTGAATCTGAGACAGTTTGCCTTTAGAATCTTTTTTCACAAACATGTGCAGTTAGAAATGTAAAAGGACACTGTTGAAGTTATCATGAAAGGAGGTACTGCCAGCCCAGTTATCTGGAATTTTGTAAATAATTATATGTCATTTGTGAATATCAACATGATTTATATAGATGTGTGACAAAGGGAGATGCTGCCAGCACAGCTGTCTGGAATTTTGTAAATGGTTATGTGTCATTTGCGAATATCAACATGATTCATATAAAATATTTGTGTTACAGATGTATTAAAAATGTATGTCAGGTGTACATCAAACTGCTGGTATAGAAGTGTGTGTTGAAAAGGTTTTTGCAAAGTGCTTAAAATGTAACCACAGCATGCCTTACTGGAATACAACAGAAATGTACCTGCACTATTGTAGCTGTTTAGATATATATATTTTAACAGTGGAAACTGGAGAACAGAAGGTTAACTTCAGAAAAATAGTTGAAATTAAATTACTTTATAGCCAGGCCATAAAAATATGTTATCTTTCAGTTTCATTACAGTAACAGACATAATGTTTAGAAGTAGGAAACCTTGTGTATTGTCTTGAAGTGTTTTATTGTTTTATGACTTCCAGCAAGTACCAAAATCTGAGAAAAAAAAACTTTTCACAGGTAGATGCTAAGTACTGCTAGCTTTTAGCAGTGGGAGTTTTACCTAGGATAGAGTCAGATGACAAGAAATGATGTCATCCTGCAAGCTATGCCAGCAGTAATATTTGAGATATTAATTTAAGAACACTCTGAGAGAGAGGGAGAGAGCATTCTATATTCTTCCTGGACCTGACAAGATCTATTCGTCACACGTCTGCCTTGCTGCTCTAATTAAGTAAGTGTACTAGGGTATAGTCAGGAATATAGCAAAGCTTAATTTAGACATTTTTCTTTAATTGATACTGTCCTGCAATGTTGTTTTAAACATTTCCTGTGATTTTGAACTCTGATGTTACTGTATATATATATATATATATATATATATATATATATATATATGTGTGTGTGTGTGTATGTGTGTATATCTAGTATGGTCTTGTTCTTTTATTATTTATTATTAAATATATTTAAACCTTTTATTGTGGCTGATCTGTCCAGAGATTCAAGTTCTGAGAGTATGTGCAAATTTATTTGGTGACACTATGTAGGCCACTCTGGTTAAAGGCTTATAGTGCCTGCATATTTGAACTGCTTCTTACTGAAATTGGTACACCTTGTTTGCTGTAGCGTAGACTAGATCCAGGCCTGCTGAATCTAGCTTTGTTTGTATAACTTGAACACTAATCCAAGCATTCTTCAAAGTATTCAATTGTATTTATTACTGCTTGGTAGTAACTTGATTAAAGTGTAGCTATCATTCTAAGTCTTTTGGATTAAGCACTTGGGCTTCAGACCAGTTGTTTTACATTAGGAAGGTTTGTGGCCTGCACTGTGGTGGCAGGACAGGCAGCTTACATCCTTCTAAGTTGGGAACTGCTGATTGAGGGCTCAGTGTCTGTTATTCTAAAAGTGTATTAGTTCTGGTTTAAGCACTTGGGCTTCAGGCCAGTTATTTTACATTAAGAAGGTTCGTGGTCTGCACTCTTGTGGGAGGAGAGGCTGGACTCTGCCCTTCTGAGCTGGGAATTTCTGGTTAAAGGCTTATAGTGCCTGCATATTTCAACTGTTTCTTACTGAAATTGGTACACCTTGTTTGCTGTAGCATATACTAGATCCAGGCCTGCTGAATCTAGCTCTGTTTGTATGCTTGTTGTTTGTTTGCTTGCTATTTCCCTGAAATGCTAATACCACCTAAAATGCGGCTTTTCAGTGCTTCTGTGGATCCCTAGTGATATCTGCATTGCTTACTGTACTCATTTCCTTGTTTCACTTAAAAGAAAGTTACTGTTTGTCATTTTTGCATTTAAATTACCTGTAACACATTGCATTTAAGTTACCTGGAACTTGCTCACTAAAGCAATTATATAAGTCAGCACTAAAAAATTAAAAGCACTACACCCTCACAAACTCCCCTTGAGTACCTTGTTCCCCATTGGCCCTTTTTTTCAATTATAAAGGAATTCCCAATACTATTCTAGCATGTCCAAAGGTCAGTTGTCAATCTTCTCTCTGGTCCAGCTGGTGAATCTGGGAATCTTGAGGCAATGTTACAACTGCCTCATGTACACAGACAACCCTCTCCTCCTCCCAACAAATTCCAACACATGTGAGAGATGCATCCATATAGCCAAACTGGAGGCTAAGCTCTCTCAACTCAGTACTGGCATAACCAGTCAGGAGGAGAAGGAAACCACACTCACTACAATTCCAGTCTCACATAGACCTACCACGACAGCAAAACAAACACATAAACACACAAAAACATACTCGGAGGCTCTAAATAAAAATCTGCCTAAGCAGCAGAGACCTCCAAAGCATACACCCAAGAAACCACTACCCCAAAACAAAACACGTGCAACACATAGCTCACAAAGCCAGTGTGCCGAACAGTCACAGCCCTTAAGGCTAAACAACACACCTGATACACTTGTAATAGGTGACTCTATCGTCAGGCACACTGACGTCCCACTCACTAGGTTGAACAAGGAGAAGGTCATGGTGAGCTGCCTGTCAGGCTCTAGGATACGCCAGATAACACAAGCACCCAGGTCACTCCAAGGCAAGTACAAATATGACTCAATCATTGTCCATGCTGGTGTGAATGACCTGAGATGTACCTCCCTGGACTACATGAAAAGAGACATAGAGGAGCTCTCTAAACATGTGGCCCAGGCCGGTATGACCCTGACCTTGAGTAGCATCTTACCCTCACCAAGAATGATGCCACAATATGAAGACAAGATAATCAATTTCAACAATTGGCTTAAGTATTGCTGTCATTGAAAGGGGATCCAATGCCTGTCAGCCTGGGATGACATGCTCGACAAGCCACAATGCTTCGCTAGGAATGGCTTGCACCTGTCACCCCTGGGCTTTCGGATATTGGCAAAGGCTCTTGCTACTCCCATAGTGCCTTTTTTAGGCAAGGCTCAAAAGACAAACCCACCTCCATAGGTATCACAAGGGATAAGAAACTAAGAGTAATGTTACTCAACGCCAGAAGTCTAAACCTCAAGATGCACACACTCGAAACTCTCCTTAGCATGGAGAACATCGATATCTGTGCAGTAACAGAAACCTGGTTCAAGGCTCCCAAGAGCACCCCAGCACTACCAGGTTATACCTCATACCATGCTTTTCGGTCCCAAAACTTGGACCGACCCACAAAAGGAGGGGGAGTATCAATATTCGTCAAAGATACCCACACCTCCAGGTTGGTGGCACAGCACAAAGCATCAGAGACTATCCATGTGCAACTAACAGTGGGTAAAACTGCCTTCCAGTTTATAGCCTGCTACAGACCACCCTCCCTAACCCAGGAACCCCACTCGGCCTTCCTGAGAACACTGGAAAATATGAAGGTCTCTCCAAACACCATTATATTGGGCGACTTCAGCTACCCAAACATAGACTGGGAGCATTACTCTAGCTCCAACACCCTAGCCCAAAGGTTCCTAGAATTTATAAACTCAAATGCTATGGAACAACTTGTTACCACTCCCACAAGAGGGGAAAACATACTGGACCTGATCATCACCAACATGGGGACTCTATGCTCCAGATGAGAAGTGTATCCCTCACTGGTAAGATCAGACCATAAACTAATCTCACTGGATATTCACATCCCGACCCCACCCCCTGCCCAGAAAACCACAGTGAAAAAATTCTCTAAAGCAAATTTCACACTCCTCAAAACCAAGGTGGAATCCTTCAAAGCCCCCGGGCCTGTGGAAAATACGGCCCAGACCGCAGAATCCTTTATAAATGCATTCTATGAACACCTTCAGGAATGCATGGATCATGCGATCCCAAATAAAACAAAGACCCAATCCTCCAAAGGCAGACGTCCTGCCTGGTGGACCCCAGCCATAAACAAACTATACAATAGAAGGAGGAGGCTACTAAATGATAGAGCAAAATTCCAAAAAGGGAAGGCATCTCTGATCAGTATTAGCAAAAAACTACGGGCACTCATAAAATCGACTAAGGCCAGCTTCGAGCGAAATATTGCACACGACACTAAGGATAATCACAAGGCTTTCTTTAGTTATGTTAGGAACCTGGGTGGTAATTTCCAGATATGCTCAGAATTAGTCTAAAATGACAAAAAATACACCGAACCCACAGACATTGCCAACATCCTAGCTGACAGGTTCAGCGCAAACTCCCCCCCCCACCAAAAGGGCAAATATCTATCCCAGCAGAGTGCTTCCCCCTGACATCTCAGATGCTCAGGTAAGAGCCGCCCTCTCCAAAGCAAAAAACACAGCATCAATGGGACCAGACAGTGTCCCGGGCTGCATCCTACATGAACTCCAAGAAGAGCTAAACCCAAACATAAAACTACTGTTCAATCTCAGCCTTACTACAGGATATGTACCCAAAGAGAGGCGTACAGCAACTGTGGTCCCTCTCCACAAAGGTGGTGCCTCAATGGATCCTGGAAACTATCGCCCCATAAGCCTGACTAGCTTGGTCTGCAAAGCTATGGAAAGGATCATCATGGACCTCATAAATAAAGATATTGGGGACCTACAGACACTGGATCCTACCCAGTTTGGCTTTGTTAGGGGCAGATCCTGCCTCTTAAACCTGGTTGATTTCTTTGAAACAGTCACCAAGGCCATTGACGAGGGGAAGGTTGTCCACACAGCCTACCTGGACCTCACAAAAGCCTTCGATACAATACCCCACTTGGGCATTATAGATAAGCTCACCGGCTTAAATATAAACTCCTATGTCACTAGATGGGTTGCAAACTGGCTCAAGGACAGAACCCACATTGTTAGAATTGTTGGAGCTATGTCAGACTCCAAACCAGTTACAAGTGGCATCCCACAAGGCTCAGTCCTGGGACCTCTCTTGTTCGGTATATATTTCTCGGAGGTACAGGCCAACACGGAAGGACTGTGGCTGACCAAGTTCGCAGATGACTGCAAATTGGGCGCCATAATCGACTCTCCAGCTGACACAAGCATCCTCCAAAAGGGCCTAATAGAAACAGACAAATGGTGCCAGAGCCATGGCCTCAAGCTAAATGCCAAAAAGAGTATAGTCATCCCCTTTGGCAAAAACAAAGTGCCCACAAATTACCACATAGGTGGTAATCCATTAAGTACCGAAGAAGTAATTAGGAACCTGGGGACCCAAGTTGATAGCAATCTCTCATTTGACAACCACGTGGCCAAAGTGGTTAGAAAAACATTTTATATAGCCCACCTAATCATGAAGGGATTCACATCTAGATCAGGGGAGGTCATCGTGCCTCTTTACTCATCCCTCATCAGGCCCATAATTGAGTATAATGCCCCTTTTGGGATTACTTTACCAGACACCTGCAGCAACTGGAAAGACCCCAAAAGTACCTCACCAAGAGGATCAAAGGGCTCAAACAGATGCCATATGCTGCCCAGTTAAAGAAACTCCAGCTCTACTCAGTGGCATACCGCCTGTTCAGAGGCGATCTGTGCCTGACATATAAAGCCATTTCCAACCCGGAATTAATGGACATGCTGCACCTCAGAAAATCCAAATCCCATCGAGCTACATGCTCAAGAGACTTGAACCTCAGCACTGAAATAAATAGGACATGCTGGAGGGACAGATTCATAACGCAGAGGCTCCCTTCACTCTGGAATAAAATCCCAGTCCAGGTTATGCAGAGTCCCTCATTGACTCTCTTCAAGAGGAATCTTGAATAGTGGATGGGAGATCGTAGGTTTACCCCGGGTATCACTTCTGTGTCACTGTTAGAGAGAGGCACAGTATTCTAACCTCAAAAAGGGCATAGCAAAATTAATTTAAAATGGGTGGCGAAAGCCAAACACATTCTGGCTAGGCTTATAAATGCCCTAGGGCAGATAGCCTAGTATGAACCTATGAACCTATGAACCTAATAGCCTTGTTCTTGGTCAAACTACCATTTATATTGATAGTAACATTACAGAGTATAATTGGACACCCTTTGTTAAGGGCTTTAAAGTAGTTGATAAGGAGCTGGCTGGTGGCAGTAATAACTACCTTATAGTCTTGGCAAAAGGGGGGCATTACTAGTAAACCTGTGCTAGCCTTTCCAAGGTGTGTGTGTGTGTGTGTGTGTGTGTGTGTGTGTGTGTGTATGTGTGTAAAACAAATCTCCAAGATTGTGTGTGTGTGTTTGTGTGTGTGTGTGTGTGTGTGTGTGTGTGTGTGTGTGTGTGTGTGTGTGTGTGTGTGTGTGTGTGTGTCAGCTATATCTGGGCAGGAAAATGAAGCACAGCTGGATAGAGAGAATGTTGGAGGTCTTGGCTTGGTCACCCAGCTGAGATCTCAACTCTGTAGATGTGCCAGTGGGGAGTCTTACTGGGGATCTGGAGAAAGAGGGAGAAACCAGCCTGAACTGACTGCAGTCTCTGTGTACTCTTAAGGGAAATTGCACTTGATGCAGACAGTTACATCTGGAAATACTGTATGTGTACCTGTCATCCTCCCAATGTACATCCCCCACTGTCACCAGTTGTGAGGATTGGGGCTCCTTGATTACTGGGCCAGTTGTGGGGCATCACACAAGTCTTTAAAACATTCTGTGTAAACAGATCATAAATCAGCATGTAAGAACCTATTTACAATATTACAGATAGTCATGCCGGTATATAATACACAGGTTAATCTGAAATTATGTACAAAAACTTAGCCAGACATGCTAGCACAAATAACAGTGCCTAATTTCTTCACAATATGTTCATCATGGAGAGCTGGTTGAAGACCATTGAGATCACCCCATTAATGCAAGGTTTCAATGCCTACCGCACATTCACTGCACTAGATGAAGGTACTAAAGCAGTTGTGTCTCTGTTTGTAAAACAACATTTTACTTCCAGACTCATTAAACAGGATTATGACCTGACGTTATCCAGGTCCAACTTACCATTAACCAAAACCTTTCTCACATAATAGCCAACTAAAGGAGCCCCTCTACGTCTCCCTTGACCCATATTTCCTACAAGGCTAGTATGGAGTCCCTTTGCTTTCACCCTATTGCTATTCTTCTAGGGGGCTTTAACTACTTTTCCACTAAATGGGAGACTTCTATAAACCCCTAACATGTATGTCCAAAAATTTCTAGACTTTAAAAATACAAACTCTCTGAACTATTTATTCTACACTCCAACTTAGGGTGACAAAAGTCTGTACTTGGTTCTCACCAGTAAGAAACAGCTCTGTTTCATATCCTAGTCAAATCAACTATAAATCAATCATGTTTCTATAAGACTGAAGCTGAAAGCATCGTCCAATAACTCGATATTCAGGTATTAGTCTAAAGCTAATCTACAAAACTGAGTGATGACCTGGATAAATTCCACATCCACTTCACAAGGAACCACACTGATGAACATAAATGCCTTTACAGGTTCATAGGTTCATACTAGGCTATCTGCCCTAGGGCATTTATAAGCCTAGCCAGAGTATTTTTGGCTTTCGCCACCCATTTTAAATTAATTTTGATATGCCCTTTTTCGAGGTTAGTATACTGTGCCTCTGTCTAACAGTGACACAGAAGTGATACCCGGGGTAAACCTATGATCTCCTATCCACTCATCAAGATTCCTCTTGAAGAGAGTCAATGAGGGACTCTGCCTAACCTGGACTGGGATTTTATTCCAGAGTGAAGGGCGCCTCTGGGTTATGAATCTGTCCCTCCAGCATGTCCTATTTATTTCAGTGCTGAGGTTCAAGTCTCGGCGTGTAGCTCGATGGGATTTGGATTTTTTGAGATGCAGCATGTCCCTTAATTCCGGGTTGGACATGGCTTTATACGCCAGGCACAGGTCACCTCTGAGCAGGCGGTATGCCAGTGTGTAGAGCTGGAGTTTCTTTAACTGGCAGCATGGCATCTGTTTGAGCCCTTTGATCCTCTTGGTGAGGTACTTTTGGGGTCTTTCCAGTTGCTGCAGGTGTTTGGTAAGGTACATCCCAAAAGGGGCATTGTACTCGATTATGGGCCTGATGAGGGATGAGTAAAGAGGCACGATGACCTCCCCTAATCTAGATGTGCATCCCTTCATGATTAGGTGGGTTATATAAAATGTTTTTCTAACCACTTTGGCCACGTGGTTGTCAAATGAGAGATTACTATCAACTTGGGTTCCCAGGTCCCTAATTACTTCTTCTGTACTTAATGAATTACCACCTATGTGGTAATTTGTGGGCACTTTGTTTTTGCCAAAGGGGATGACTATACACTTTTTGGAGTTTAGCTTGAGGCCATGGCTCTGGCACCAGTTGTCTGTTTCTATGAGGCCCTTTTGGAGGATGCTTGTGTCGGCTGGAGAGTCGATTATGGCGCCCAACTTGCAGTCATCTGCGAACTTGGTCAACCACAGTCCTTCTGTGTTGGCCTGTACCTCCTAGAAATATATACCGAACAATACTTTAATACTTAAAGGGAGTCTACTCAAATTAAATGTTTTTTTTTTTGGGGGGGGGGTGAGCCCTCCCACACACCCTGAATTTAATATGCACCATATCTACTCTGACACAAGCATGAAGAATCTTCCAAAATAAATCTAACAGTTCTCACAGCAGATTAAGGCTCTTAGCTGTTAAAGAACAGAGTCCTGTATCCCTGGGTACAGGGTTTCATTTTTTCCTACTCCATTTCCCTTCTATAATACTATGACCAAGTCACTTAACCAGACAGCACTTCTAGATTGCCACTGCAAAGGAATTATTTTATAAAGGTGGCTTGACTGATTAGCAAATGTATTTTAAAAAATTCCTGCTGCCACACACTTTGAAACTGTGCTGGTAGTGCTTTCCTATGGAAAGCAGTTATCAGTGTTATAGTCACTGGTTTCTAGTAATATTGGCACTTAACACTTGGAAGTGCATATATACTTAATGAATTTAACAATAATATTACGTCCTTGGATGTGAAATATAATGCTTTATATCTGAAAACATAAGAGGGGTGTATGTAAACTGCATATAGTTCATTTACTGCTGCATAAATCTATAAATTTCTTCTCTTGCAAACTCTGTTATTTTCTACTTGTTTTTAACTACTTGTCTGTAGATGTGCAAAGTATAAAACATTTCTTAGTTGGACATAGGCCTAGCTTATTATATTGATTTATGTGAATTTGTTTGCCTAAAATGTCTTTTGCCTTTGTGGAACATTTATCACTCGGCCTCTGATGAAAAGGGGATATGCCCAGTTAGACTACCCTGGTAAAAGCAAATTAATTAATTAATAATGAGTAAATAAATAAAGTAACTTTGTGAGCAAACATGAAAAGAAATATGGGACTGGAAAAAACTCTTAACTCTTAATACAGTTATAAAATGTAAACTGTTATATATGGATAATATTTTTAGCCTCCATGAAAAAACTTTGTGTTACATTTCCTACTGCTGATGAGACTGAAGAAAGCTAATACTAAAAGTTCTATCTACATCAGCTCTGACTGCACTTTTCATTGATATAATTTAGAGGTGCTTACTCAGATCAGATATATTTCATGTTTGGTTTTCTGTGTCTTATGATCCATGTTGACGATACCAGCTTGATAAATCTATCTGCCTTGGCTGGTAATGAAATGCAAATAAAGCTGCAGGAGACAACAGAATGTAATAACCTAATAGAAGTAATGTATTTGTGTTCTCAGTTATGTTTAAAGTAAAAAGCAATTGAAAAAAAATGTGTGTAATTATAAGCAAAGCATCCATTAACATATTCCAGTAGGGAATATTAATAGCACCAAAATAACTGACTACCAGAGAACATTATAAGCCAGCATTCTTCAGTGGGCTGGTGTACGTCTTTCCCTCCAATGAATTTGGCTTGAAGCTGTTTTAAGAGAAGTCTGGAGGCCTTTACCACCAGCAATAGCTTTTTGACGTGGGATGAACTGACAGCAGCTATAACATTATTTTACAGTTTAGTTACCGCCATACTTTTGAGTCCAGAATGGCCTATTTAACTTTTTGCCAAAAAAAAATTGCTATAGCATGACCACTCTACCATGATAAAAGACCCTTTGTGAAAGTAAAAGTATCAATTTAGTGTATTTTATAGTAAATAACTAGATGAGATTTTGCTTTAAAAAGAAACATGGCACACAGAGATGATGAAAATTATGAGTGACAGTACAGGGTGATGGAAAGAGAGTAACCTACTAACAGTGATGACAGTGGACAACACACACACACACACACACACACACACACACACACACACACACACACACACACACACACACACACACACCATACATTTGCACCTCTAAGCACAAGAAATCTGCAAAAGACAAAAATAATGGGGGACAAAGGCCCAAAATCAGGCACAAATTTTAAATATTGCTCATATGAACTTAGAAAGTGGCTACAATAACAAGTTTTTCCTTAGCATACATTTTGTCAGAAAACCACAAATATGAGGAACAGACCAAAAATATGAGGGAAAAATCTGGATATTCTGGAAAAATCTGGACAGTTGAGAGGTATGCTTGAGTACACACACGCACACACGCACACACACACACACACACACACACACACACACACACACACACACACACACACACACACACACACACACACACTTTCACTTACACTTTAAGCATAACATGGGATTTGATAAAATAAATGTAAAGAAATAAGTATTTTGGTAGTAAAAATGAACCCTTCATCCTTGTGAACTGCTGTATTGAAGTACTACTGATGTACAGGTTAATTGGAAATAAGAGTGTACTGCAGTGTAAACGAATGTCTTTCTTGCAACTTCAGTTAGTCATTATACAGGTCTGCTGCTTGTCCCCTGGTAAATGTATACTATATATCATCAAATGGCACTAGCTAGTATTCAATTTACAAGTACAGTTCTGAAAGTACAGTTAACAAAGCATGCCAGACATAATCTTTCCCATCAGGAAGGCCGTCTTATGACATCCTTGGCTTGACAACCTCAAAACAAAATGTTTTTAGAGCTCTAAGCTGAGTTACAATGCTGCTGTTGCTAAAACCAGAAATATTTAAAAGCCTAGATGTTTGAAACACGTCTTACTGTGGTATGGAGTTTGTGGGTTGGTATGTTGGTATGTAGCTAAGGAATGCTGGGGGTCTAGAACAGTGCATTTGTTTCTGTCAGTAGCTTGTACAATTAAAAAGACAGGGCAAAAGTCTAATTTCTTCTCAAGTAGCAAAAGTATAATTTAAAACTGACCCTTCAAACTTGACTATCTGCTCAGTATATTCTATATTTTCATTGCTCATTTCTGCTGAATAAAATTATTGTAACAATTCGTATGAACATACATGGCAAGTAGCTAACCACACATATATCATATACGCTATGGTGTACATATTCACTTTTAACAGGGTAAACTTTTTACTACCTCAGGGACAATAACTAGCCAGTCTTCAATGCATAAATGAACCCCAAAGGGTATAGATAAGACATCAAAGAAGGCAAGTGTATCTGCAGTGATATACAGTTAATATATTGCTAGCTGTTCAGTTAAAAGCTTCTAGTAAGGACATTACATTGGCTGCATTTTTAGTTATGTATTTAGGATATATGAAGTAGAAAGAAGTGTAGTTATTTTGGAAGGGGGCAACAGTATGGAAGCTTGGCATTCAAAGCTGAAATTCCTGCCTGCATACTGTGCAGTACTACCTGCGCATTTATAAACAAGATTATTCAGTCAGTAATTGAGGACTCAAATATTATATAGGCTTACTCGGATACCTAGACACTAACAAGTATAACCCACCTTCTGCAAATTTATCATCTGTATGTTTTTTTAACATTTTTAGATAATATACGCTCCATGCATTAATACAATGCACATGCAGGTTAACATGGTAAATAAAACCTGATAAAGGTATATTTATCATCATGAGATTACCTAGGTCTATATTAGTTCGCCAAAATCGTATTGCAGCAAACACCTAATCATTGACCCTCATACACCGAAATTCATTTCAGTGATTCGCTGAATTTAAAGAAGGCAAAGAAATACTTGCCCTACAGCATAACGTTACGTGGGGTGCAGGGGGTGGGTTCAGTTTGCTTAGCTGTCAGTCCATTGTGTTGTAGGGCAAGTATTTCCTTGCCCTTGGTAAATTCAATGAATCACTGAAATGATTTTCTCTGAATTACGGTCGATGATCTGGTGATTTGGTATTCACTGCAATGTGATTTCGGCAAACTAATATAGACCCGATTACCTTACTGATTTTCTAGATGGGATTCTACATTAACTGTCTGGTTGAATTCCTTGAACTCAGATCAAACAATACTCATTAACTGCATTATTTGATATTGTACATTTTTTTATTTACTATGACTTACTTCAGTGCAGTGTCTTATTGCACAAGATGTTATTTCAAATGTTCTTTATAATGCCGACAATTCACGCATCTCTTCTCTGTTCTTTTTCTTAAACTGGTTTGGACTTTTTTAATAGTGGCTTATTTATGGGGCATTTCCAAGTCTTGACAATCAAATTTCTAACCCCACAATTGTCACTGGCCTCTTCTGCCATTACCCTGGATTCCCCAAAACCACTTAGCTTCAACACAGGTAATGGTGGGTCACCTCTGTAATGTATAATGTAGTATAGCTTTACGTATTCCATAAAGCTGAGAATATTACATAATGTATTTCTCTTCAGTTCCTACCATGAGAGAAAAATGTGTAATTATGCCGTTACTGACTTCTTGGGTGGTTATTTTTTGCGTGCATGTATGTAATGTTACAAAGTGTAATTGAAAACAACAAGTGAATAACATTGCACGGTGTTATTTGAGATCATGGCATTTATCAGAAAATTCATATTTTACTATGGTTTTAACTAATTTATTATCTTAATAATTTTAGTCTGCCTCAGTTTCAGAAATGAGAAGACTGGGAAAATACAATCATAATATTAATGTTAAAGCACAGGTCTAATTATGTTATACAAGTGAGTATATTGCAAGAGTTAATGAGTCTGAAATGGGTAAAATGTATTTTATTAAATGATGAAACAAGTAAAAGTTTGACTTAAACAATCACCAATGGGCTATGAAGCCAGAATGACTAAACATATAGAAAATTAGCCATTTATCACAGCTAAAAATGCACAACTCACCAAATGATTTCAAGCAATGTACCATCCGGACAAGACACCATACCTTCTTTTTTGCAGTCAGGAATTCTTGATTCTTACTGATTTCACCATCTTCCATTATGGACAGTTAATCAATTGTCATGTCACACTTCTTACAGCTTAGTCTGCAAGCATCATTAGTACTTCAGGGTATTTTGGCTGAAACCTGGAAGCAATGGCTGCAAAATTTTGACCTTTATAGCACTGCTTCTACAATTGCTGAAAATTTCCTACATCTGGCTGGAGACAATGCTATTAAAATATTTAATCCATTTAATCGTAATAAAGAGCAGCATAGGTTCATAAGTTCATAGGTAGGTACTTGGCTATCGGCTCAAGGGCCTAAGTAAGCCTAGCCAACAAGGTTCCCTGGCTTACGCCACCCAAGAAAGTTAATTTCCTGTGCCCCTGTCGAGCAGAGCCACAGAAGTGATCCCTGGGGTGTATTTCCTATTTCCCATCCCCTCATCAAGATTTTTCTTGAAGAGTGCTAATGAGGAACTTTGCTTGACATAGATGGGTAGCTTGTTCCAGCGTATAGGAAGTCTTTGGGCAGGAATCTAGCCCTCCAGCATATCCTGTTTATTGTGGTAACAAGGTTTAAGTCCCTAGAGCATGTAGCTCGGAGGGATTGGGATTTCTTTAGGTATAGCATGTCCAACAGCTCTGGGTTTAACATAGCTTTATATGTTAGGCAGAGATCTCCTCGGAGCAGGTGATATGCTACAGAGTAAAGCTGGAGTTGTTTGAGATGGTCAGTGTAGGGCATCTGTTTGTGGCCAGTAATCCTCTTTGTGAGGTACTTCTGTGGCCTTTCCAGCTGCTACAGATGTCTTGTGAGGTACATTCCAAAAGGGGCGTCATACTCTATAATGGGTCTAATGAGTGCCGAGTAGAGGGGAACAATGACCTCTTTTTTCCTGGATGAGAACCCTTTTGTGATGAGGTGTGCCACATAGAAGGATTTCCTGACTATTATCGCAATGTGATTATCAAAGGAGAGACTACTGTCCACCTGGGTCCCAAGGCCTCTTATCACACATTCGGCATTAAGTAGACTGCTGTTTATGTGGTAGTTCATGGGTACAGAGTTTTTACCAAAGGGGATGACAATGCACTTTTTGGCATTGAGCTTGAGGCCATGCCTCTGACACCAAGCATTTGTCTCAGTGAGGCCCTTCTGTAGGATGTCCACATCATTTGGGGACCTGACTATGGCTCCTAGTTTGCAGTCATCTGTGAACTTTGTTAGCCAGAGGCCTTCTATGTTAGCCTGTACTTCAAAGAAGTAGATAGCAAACAGGAGAGGTCCCAGGACTGAACCCTGTGGTATTCCACTTGTCACTGGTTTGAAGTTAGATTTAGAGTCTGCAACATTTACAATATGGGTTCTGTCAGTGAGCCAGTTGGCAACCCATCTTGTGACATAGGGATTTATACCTAGTTTAGTGAGGTTAGCTATAATTCCGGAGTGGGGGATGGTGTTGAAAGCCTTGGCAAGGTCAAGATAGGCTGTGTGAACCACCTTACCCCTGTCTACAGCTTTGGTGACTGCCTCAAAGAAGTTGATCAGGTTCAGAAGGCTTGATCTGCCTTTCACAAACCCGAACTGGCTGGGGTCCAGAGTTTGGAGGTTACCAATGTCTTTGTTTATGAGTTCCATGATGATACGTTCCATGGCCTTGCAGATCAGGCTCGTCAGGCTAATAGGGCAATAGTTCCCAGGATCAGTGGTGACTCCTCCTTTGTGGAGTGGGATAACTGTCTTTGTGCACCATTTAGTGGGCACAAAGCCTGATGTGAGACTATGATTGAACATAGTGCTTAGGTGGGGAGCCAGTTCGTTCTGAAGTTTGTGTAAAATGCAGCCTGGGATGTTGTCCGGTCCCATGGATGCAGTGTTTTTGGTTTTAGAGAGTGCAGCTTTTACCTGCACAGATGTGATTACAGGGACTCTGCATTCTTCCTGTATGGATATGGTCCCTTTAGGGCGTGAGAGGGGGGTAAAGTTAACACTGAACCTATCTGCCAGGTTGTTGGCAATATCAGTTGGTTCTGTAATTTTCATGCTGCTGTGCTGTAACTCAGAGCAGATCTGGTTGTTGCCATTGAGATTCTTGACATAGCTATAGAATGCTTTGTGGTTGCCCTTTGAATCAGTGGAGATTTTCTTTTCGTAGCTAGCTTTGGAGGATCTTATAAGGGATCTCAGCTTCTTACTGAGGCTGATCAGGGAGCTCCTCCACTCATGGGATTTTACTCTCTTTTGCAACAGTTTCTTCCTTCTGCTGTAGAGTTTGTTTATGACAGGGGACCATCAGATTGGCTTCCTTTTTTTGGAGGATAGCGTCTTGGTTCTGTTTGGGATCCATGCACGTGTAAGTGCTTATAGAGTGCATTTGTCTTGAATTCAGCAGTCGTAACTGTATTGTCCATCTGCATGGGTGTCATGAAGTTCACCACTTCTGTCTTAAGAAGCATGAAGTTGGCTTTGGAGAAATTGTTTACCGTGGTTTTCTTAATGGTGGGTGGGGGCGGGATGCAGATATCTAGGGTGATTAGCTTATGGTCGGATCTGACCAATGAGGAGTTAACTTTAGGTGTGGAACACCAGCCACTCATGTTGGTAATGACTAGGTCTAGAATATTGTTGCCCCTGGTGGGGGATGTGGATAAGTTGATCCAGGGCACTGGAATTTATGAATTCCAGAAAGCGGTGAGTGAAGGAGTTTGTACATAAGTAGTTTTCCCAGTTCATGGTGGGGTAGTTGAAACCACCCATTATTAGGGTGTTTGGTTGAACCCTAATATTTTCCAGAACCATAATATTTCTAGCATATCAAGAAAAGAGGAGTGGGAATCCTGGGGCATGGTGGGGGATCTGTAGCAAGCTACAATTTGGATTGCAGTTTTGCCCAGAGTTCATTGCACTTGGATAACCTCGGCTGCATTATGCTGCACAACTAACCTGGAGGTGTGAATATCTTTAATGAATATGGACACACCAACGCCTTTGGTTTTCTGGTCCAGGTTAGATGGCCGAAAAGTGTGGTATGAGTTATAGCCTGGTAATGCAGGGGTGCTCTCTAGAGCCTTGAACCAGGTCTTGGTCACTGCACAGATATCGATGTTCTCCATTTTAAGGAGTGCCTTGAGTGAGTGCATTTTGAGATTTAGACCTCTAGCATTGAGTAGCATTACCCTCAGTTTTTGCTTGCCTGTTCCTGTTACGGTGGTGAATTTGTCATTTGAACCTTGCCTAAAAAAGGCACTATAGTGGCAGCAAGAGCCTTAGCCAGTATCCGGAATCTCAGGGGCGACAGGTGCAGACCATCTCTGGAAAAGCATCATGGTCTGTTGACCATGTCATCCCAGGCAGACAGATACTGGATCCCCTTAGAATGACACCAGAAGCTTAGCCAATTGTTGAAGTCAATCATTTTGTCCTTGCACTGCAATATCATTTTGGCCGATAGCAGGATGCTACTAAGGGCTAGGGTCCTACCTGCCTGGGCTACAAGATTGGAGAGCTCTTCCATGTCTCTTTTCATGTAGTCCAGGGAGGTATGCCTCAGGTCATTCACACCAACATGGGCAATGACAGAGCCATATTTGTACTTGTTGTGGAGTGACCTCAGTGCGTGGGTTATGTGGCTGATCCTGGCACCTGATAGGCAGCTGACAGTAACCTTCTCCTTGTTTAGCTTTGTAAGTGGGAAATCAGTGTGCCTGACTATAGAGTCACTATGACTAATGTGTTGGGTACATTGGTTTGCCTTATGGGCTGTGGTTTATTGGCACACTGAGTCTGTGGGCTGTGTGTCATTTGGATTGTGTTGGGGGGTGGTGGTTGCTTGCGTTTCTGCTTTGGAGGTCTCTGTTGCTTGAGCAGATTATTATTGAGAGCCTTTGCGAATGTTTTTGTGTTTCTATGTGTGGATTTTGGTGGTGTAGGTTTAGTGGGACTATGTGATGAGTGTGGTGTGGTACAAGTGTTTACCTTCTCTTCTTGACTGTCAAGTTCAGTCTTGGTTGGAGAGAGCTTTACCTCCAGTTTGGCTAGATAGGTGCATCTCTCACAGGTTGTGGTGTTGAGTGATAGGAGGAGAGGGTTGTCTGTGTACATGAGACAATTGCTACATTGCCTCAAGATGCCCAGATTCATCAGATATACAGGACAGAACATTGGGAGCTGACCCTTGGACATGCCTGAATAAAAAAAAATACTTTCCTCTAGACAAGTGAGGAAAGTGAGTATAAGAGCTGTTTTTCTCTAAGCAAGTGAGGAAAGTAAGTGCAAAAACTGTTTTCCTCTAGGTAAAGAAGAAGGTTGAGTGCTGATTTAACTATCACTAAAGAACTTGGCATAAATTTGTTGTTTGTTTTTCACTACAAACATCTCACAGGAATCCAGCTGATGTGCATATGACTGAATTAAGCCACTGATTTAATGACTGTGTATATGGTGACCATACTTCATTACTGAGAGATGTCACAAAATGTGAAAATAGCAGGACTCTTATCCTCTCCAACTCAATTCACCAGTGGAGTCTCTTATGCCTCTGTTTTAGGGACACTCCTTTTTGGGATCTTTTTTCTCAGATGTCAGAATTAACTCCAGTGCTTGTCTCACCAAGTATGCAGATGACTGCAAACTTGGGAGAATTATCTTTAATCTGTTTACACCACCGCCCTTCAAACAGTACTTAAAATTTGACTCAAACAGTCCATTAGAAATGACTTTGTCTCTAATGTCAAAAAATACAGAAATTTGCTATGTAGCAAACCCTCTCCCTGCTAGATTTATACACTATGGATGGACAAAAGCTAAGAGTTATCAAAATAGTAAAAGACCATGGAGTCCCTTCAAATGATGACCTTTCCTTTCACACTCATATAGTCCTACTGACTGCAAGGTATGCAGAGTTACCCACCTTATCCTCCATGAGGTTGAGAACTGTGACAGAGATGTAATTGTTCTTTTTTTATACAGCTCTTACAAGATCCGTTATAGAATAAAGTACCCACTTCTCTTAGACCAGTCCTCCTCTTCTCTAAAACTAAAATTTTCCTCTGTCTTACCCTATATCTTATAGCATCTATCCCCTCATCAAGATTAACACATCCTAATTTCAACACACATTAATCGCAAGATACACAGCACACTACTAAGGTTTTATAGCTAATTAACTACATCTACACTATCTGTTTTTCCCACTGAAGCAAACTTCTACACTGATAATGTATTTTATTCACCACAATATTCTGGCACGCTAACACTTCAAGCACAGTGACTTCATCTCTCCTAAACTATAAATGTAAATTGTATATATGTTTGTACATCAAATATATAATGCAATGTCAAATGTGCAAATATCCATGCTGGTGTAATGTAATTTCAAGCATGTATGGACCTGTCATGCATCTTTTTTCCCTGGCCTCCACTGAAAATAGGCTTTACCTAGTCAGACTATCCCAGTCAGCAAAGACAAATATATATATATATATATATATATATATATATATATATATATATATATACATATATACATACACACACACACACACATATATATATATATATATATATATACATATAGACATATATATATATATATATATATATATATACCTATATATATATATATATATATATATATATATATATATATATATATATATATATATTCTCTAATCTACTGCATGCAATATGGTGCAACTGATGAAGGTACAAAGATTCTTCACAAAGTGAAAGGAAGGAACTCCAGGCTTGTCTTACAATAAAATACAACAGCACCTCTCTCCTCTGTTATCTTATCACCTTCTTAAAAGAGATCTATACCTGAGATGTATGGACTCTTTACTGTTTGAAACACATTGTTTAGAATACTCCTGGTGATCTGAAAGCAAGATGATACTCAGCATTAATAAAAACTAAAATCAACTGTAGTATGAAATGTGGCATACTCACATATCAAGGACTTCTATGTCTATGGAATAAACTCTGCCTCTCAATTAAACTCAGCAAATTGGTTCATAATTTCTAAATGGAACTGAATGACTACATGAGCACCCACATTTGCAACATATGATCTAGGGCATCAAGCCTCCACCATGTCCAATAGTTGAGCTTGTTCACCAAAGCTATGAACCTACAAGAAGCCATAGCCAGCACTTAGTAGGAAATGCAGAACCTGCAGACTGCCTAATCATTTTCACAGTTCTGCAAGTACAAAATGGAAAGAAAATGTAAATAATTTGCAATTGACTGACACAAATAAAACTAATGCTTGTGTAATCTGTCTCTTGAAAGATTCAGAGTCTGACTTATACAAGTCTGAATATTTGTTTGAGAGTGTAGTTGATATATGTGTTGAGACTTTGCACTGCAGTTTCACTGACTGTCAGTGTTAAAGTCACTGGTCTAAGAAACTGTCTATATATAAGACCTCTTTCATTAAGTTTGGTATTAGAGAAGGATGTAATATTATAAATTAAAGTGCATTTGAAGAATTGGACTTGAAGGGCTTGTTGTCAGTCTAAATCTTCTTTACTGACATATTCAGGTCATGAACTTAAACAAATGGATCAGAAAAAGTTGCTTTGGATATACAAAAACAAAGAAACCACTTCAATGTGTGAATGTGCCAGTACAATAAGCAATAATTTGAGAATGTCTGCTTGTGATTACTTTGGCAGGATGAAACAATTCATATGTGCAGCTACAAGTGCAGAACACTGGAGGTCACAATATAGTCAGCCAAGATAATCTGCACATTGACCATGATTTGCATGTCCATGAAGTCAGAAATTCACAGACTTGCAGAGAACATAATTCTGATGTTTGTGAAGTAAAAGATACCAACAATCACAGTAGCATCAGTGTGCAGATTTCTGAGGCAGAAACCTAGAAACCTCACATAATCATTCAATACAATCTGTTATGCCTCAGAAGTAGAAAGCAGTGATGAGTAGTCTCAGAATGCAAACAAAGGCTTGAACTCTAATATTCCTCTAGATATTTCTGGACAATATATTGATTTGCTAAATGGACAAATTAAAGGATTTTATCTGTCATACTAAATATGACATAGAATTATGAATGTTAGGAAATATGATGCTAACAGGTTGGCCAGATCAAAAGAAAAAAGTTCCATTACCTATCCAAATATGCTAAGCATGAGTTACAAGGAGTGTCCAAAGCAGTCTGACTGTGCCCGATCATCTATATAACCAAATGCTGGAAAGAATCTATAAAGTGTAATTTGCATTGTTGAGTAGAAACAGAGGACATGGTTTGTTCTGTTTTAGACTGCAGGGCTACATGTATAAAACAAGTGATGGACACTCAGAAGTGTGCTTACTTATTATTGAAATGGCAAAGATATGTAGACAATCAGTGCTCACTGTTTCACTCCTAATGTTTTACAGCTATTGTGAGGGGCATAGCTTCCACACCCTGCTAATTAAGTAAACTAACTTTGAGACTGTTAAATCATAGAAAAAAGTGAATTTGCTGAGATAAATATGCGTTTAAATAATGAGATTGCATCAACAGATCTAACATTTATAATTATACACTGGAGTATCAATCATAAATGACTTAAGAGTTAATTCTGACACTCTTCTATTTGGGCCCGGTATATCTCCAAGGCCAGTCAGCATCTTATCTGTGTTCTCATTTTAAATACCCTGATGTTATCAATCCTGACACCCTTCTGTTTTGGCCTGGTATGTTTCGAAGAGCAGCCACTATATTATCCATGTTGATTACTATTTTAAATACCTTGAAGACATCAAACTGATAGATGTATCTAGTCAGTTAGTCATCATAATGATTAAATGCAACTTTTCTCACTGTGACAAAGGGGGATGCTTCCAGCCCAGCTATCTGGAATTTTGTAAATAATTATATGACATTTGGGAATATTAACATGATTTACATGGAAGTGTGACAAAGGGAGATACTGCCAGCAGAACTATCTGGAATTTTGTAAATAACTATATGTCATTGGTGAATATCAAAATGATTTGTATATGATGCTTGTGTTATATCTGTATTAGAACCATATGTTATGTGCATATCAAACTGCTGATACAGAAGTGTGTGTTGAAAAGGGTTTGTAAAGTACTGAGCTTAAAAATGTAGCCACAGTGTAAATTCTGGAAAATAACAGAAATGTACATACACTATTGTAACTGTTTAAATGTATATATTTTAACAGGGGAAACTGGAATACAAGAGGTTAACCAGAAAAATAAAAGAAAAATAACTGAATTTAAATTACCTTCTGAAATGTATGGCCATACAATAAAAAGATGTTATCTTTCAGTTTCAGTGCAGCAACTGACACAATGTCTATGCTGAGAAGTTTTCTGTATTGTCTTAGAAGTGTTTTATTATTTTATGACTTTCAGGATCTGCAAAGATCTGAGGGAAAGCCCTTGTGTATGTATTTTCCCAGGTAGATGCTAAATACTGTTAGCTTTCAGCAGTGGGGGTTTTACCTGGGATAGAGTCAGATGACAAGAAATTATGTCATTCTGCAAGCTATCACAGCAGTAATATTTGAGATATTAATTTGCGGTGGTGGTGCTGCGGTAGTGTTGTCGCCTCACAGTTAGACATTGCACGTTCGATTCTCAGTTAGAGCGTCTTCTGTGTGTCGACATGCATGAATGTGCGTTCCTTCGTTGAAGGTTGTGCGTTTGGCCCGGCAAGCCAGCACATAAAAATCTACTGCCAATCATTAGTGGACCAGAGTTCCACTGTGGCGACCCCAAACCGGGAAAAGCCGAAAGACAGTTAGTTAGTTAGTTTTAATTTAAGAAATCTCTGAGAGAGCCTGAGCATTCTATATTCTGTCTTTGAACTGACAACATCAGCTAGAGGATCTATTTACCACATCAGCCTTGCTGCCCTAATTAAGTAAGTAAGTCTAGTGAACAGTACAGTATAATTCTTTTAGATATAGTCAGGAATATAGCAAAGCTTAATTTAGATGTTTTTCCTTTATTTACTTGAGACTGTCCTGCAAAGTTGTTTTAAATATTTCCTGTGATTTTGAACTCTGGTGTATCTGTAAATATATATTTAGTATTGTCTTGTTCTTTTATTATTTATTATTAAATATCTTTAAACCTTTCATTGTGGCTGATCTGGCTAGAGATATTTAAGTTCTGTGTGTACTTGCATATTTATTTGGTGACACTGTGTAGGTATGCCTAACAGTATATCTAGATTGAATTCTACAGAGGAGGGGTATAAGCAAGACATTAACAAATTGAAACAACAATTTTTAGAGAGGAGTTACAAAATGAATGAAATTGATGAAGGGCTATCAGAAATGACCATCCTTAGGCAAGGTAGAGCTCTTCCATATTTTGCTGATCAAAGTAAATCTAATGTCATTCTATCTAGTAACAATAGACCTAACAATCAAGGTCTGAATATTTCTATTCACTATACTCAAGATGTTAAAGGCATTAGAGATGCATATATGAAATACTGGGATATATTACAAGTGGATCCCACTATCCAAGAGGTAGTGGGCAAAGCACCCAAGTTCATTTATAAAAATAAATTTAATTTATATAGGATGCTTTGCAATCCCAATAGAACCGATGCCCAAATGCATACAAGCACAAAATATGGGGCAACACGACCATGCAAAAAATGCAATTTTTGCCAGATGATAGATCCAACAGCATGTTTCATACATCCATTAACACAACAATTCTTCAGGTTTCATCCTAATGCTGATTGCAATACCTCACATGTTGTATACCTAGCAACCTGCCAGTCTTGCCCAGCATTTTATATGGGCAAGACAGACAGACGACTTAAAGAAAGAATCAGAGAACATCTATACAACATTAGGATCAAATCAGATAAAAATGCACTATCGAAACATGTTATGAGTACATCTACTGAACATATATTTAGATTTTTGGTGATGCATGTTAATTATCCTACTGTTAGAAGAGGGCCTATATGTAATCAGATAGAGCAAAATGAAACAAAATGGATTATAAGATTAAGGGCGGATAGAGATCCAGGTCTGAATGATAGGATACCGATTCGACCCATGTTGAAAGATAGAAGGCTTAAGATATAGCTTTTATATACAATGTGTAAGTGTCACATTACATGTGTATATATTCTACATGTTTGTTGTTTCTATGTTTTATGTTTTAGTACATATACATGGAATACATATGCATTATAGTCCACATATATATATATATATATATATTTTATACGCTCGTTGCCCCTATTCGTTGTACATTGGATCTATATATAGAAATATAATTTTTTTTTTTTTATTTGTAGAATAGTATGTGCTTCATATATGCATTTCTATATGTCTCTTGCCTTTATTTTTAAAGCCCCTCTGATCTATATACACAGGTGAGCTTTATATGACATGGGTTGCCTAATGTATATATTTGCTTCCAATTTTAAAATATGTTTACTTCGCCACAGCGCTATATATTCCATTTGTTGGTAGCAACGGTATTTGGGACATAAAAGGCGAATGAGGTGCTAATCATTAGCTATTTAAAATAGTGAATTGTTTACAACATATATCTAATAAAATGATATATTCTGTTTGTTATTATTAACGGTACTTGAGACATATAAGGCGAATGAGGCGCTATCATTAGCTATTTAAAATAGTGAATTGTTTACAATATATATTTAATAAAATGATATATTTAATATAATAATGTAAGCATACATTAGTTGGTTTAAAGTGGAACATCTGTTAGATGAAGAATATAGGGTAATATATTTGCATTATTATAATGCGTATGATTGTTTTAATTTGTTTATATTTTTGATGCGTTGGTGGTTTAAAACATGGCGATGGTATATGCTATGTTTTGCTCTGCAAAATATGCATTTATAACATCATTATGATTAATTACTAAGCATTTTAATTACTTTGATGATATTATTTTATGTATGTTTTTAAAAATAATGTGTCTTATCAATTGATTTTAAGGAAGTGATGTCATGCCTTAAAACTATAAAGGCAGCACTTAGAAACTGTTACTTTATTGGCCTGATGAAGCCTACGGGTGAAAGCACTTGCCAGTTTGTATCTTCTAATAAATAATAGCTCTTATTTTATATATTGAACTTGTGGATTGTATTATTGTCGTTTTCTATACTGCATCGTTTGGATATATAAGATGATACATACAAACCTTGTACCATTAAAAGAAGAACTAGCCTGAATATTCCTGCGGTAAAGTGAAAAACCGCCAAAATTTTGAATTCATCTATTTGGCGCCTTTTCAAGGTTTGATAGTGTGTATCGTTAACAGGTTGTCCTGCTACTCTCCCTGCATTAACTTTTATTATTAACTGGACTGTGTCAACGGGAGAGTTTACTAAGCGGCCATTATTCTTTTTATTTTGATTCTAATTTTAATCCTAATTGGCTGCTTAGTGAATATGGCAGAAACCAACGAGATTCCAATTGAATTACCATACGTTCCTGAAAGTCATAGAGACAATATCAGTAGATTTCACAAATATATAGTGGGGAATGAGAACCCCTGATTGGCTTATGATGTTACCGGTAATACGTCTGAAGATGACTCTATGGCAGAAGCAAGTTACAGTGGTCTATCTACTTTACTAAACCAAATGGAAGGGGAATTTATTAAGTTGAAATGACTCCAACTTCAGAGACAGCACTTTGAGGTATGCATTAAACGTAACATCATACCAAGAGGCTTACGCATACTTAAAATGCCAACTACAAGTATGCAATAGCCAGACCTACTATATCAATGGCAAAAAATTAATATAGAAACAAGTATACGTTATATGACATTGTTGAATCAGTATTGTTTTACCTGAAGAAATATCTTTGAGAGAGCGAATAACAGAGCAACAGAAACATATTGATTTGACTTTTCCTAAATCAGCTGTTGATAGAGGCTTCGAAAAGTTGCTGGACAATGTATATCTTTTTGAGAAAAGACTGTTAGAGCAGAAACAGAACAAGATACATAGAGACACAATGGATTTTTCTAAGGGCCAAGTCTTTACCTGGCCTAGAGATAAAGTTGATACAAGAAATGTTAAAACCAATAATGTTAAAACTATTCCAAGGATTAATGATCAAGCAATTGTGAATCATAATATATCTGGCTTTGACACTGCTACTAAGAAACAAGTATATCTAAATGACTCTTCTATAGGGACTAGTAATAAGAACCAGATTATTACTACTGCAATTGTGCATTATGATGATAATGTAAATGTACATTCTTTAGAAAATGTGATAGATGAAAACATAATCAATGTAGAAAACGTTAGTCATAATACAGGTAAAGGAGACATATCTGTATTATCCACATATATAGAAGTATGTAGTGCTATGGGTGATGGAACCGTCAGGAGGAAGATTCAAAATACACCTAAAACTGATAGTTCCAATGTGATGGCCCCTTTCCCTATAGGAGAGAAATGGAAAAGAGGGAGGGATCGTTCCATGAGCAGAGGAAGACAAAAAAGAAAGATTACAGAGCTGGAACATACAGGTCCAACTCTGAAGAAAATGTGGAATCAGGACGTACCTCACTGATATGGAATATTTATAGTAGGATATTAACTAAGGAAGAGATAGGAGTTTTAGAAAAGGGGCTTACATTTATACCTACCATGAGGAGTGATATAACAGAAACAGTTGTAGACCTGAAAATGTTTATGAGAAATATACAGCTTAAAATAGATTTTGGTATTTTAGAGAATAGAATTAGAGGGGATTTATACAAAAAAAACAGTACATATATTCCTAACTTGCACCCGTTGTTAGATGCATACTCTAAATTAGTGGAAGAAGAGCTATTTCAGCATAGCATTGAGAATAGATGCAATAGAAAATATGGGAATTTGACGTATAAGGCAAGAAAGGCATTAGAAGCACTTAAAAAAGATACTAGTATAATTATTAGGCCGGCGGTCCTATTGTGATAATGGATATGAAGAAGTATATATCTAGTATGTTAAATATGTTAAATGATAAACAATATTATATACTTATTAAATATTACCAAGTTAATGAAATTATAAATAATGTTATAACTGAAATTTCCTATTTGTATCATAATGGATGGATAAGTCCATATTTATTTATGTTTTGTCAGGTAGAGTGTCCCAGAATACCATGTATTCAAGGAACACCCAAAATACATAAAAATCCAACCTCACCTCCCATGAGACCTATTGTGGCAGGAAGGGGTTGGATAACTGAACCCATCTCCCTATATTTAGAATCCAAGTTAAGACCTGTGGTGGATGACTATACACATATATTAAAGGATACTAAACAATTTTTGTTAAAACTATATGATTATTCAAAAATAGAACAAGTTGATACTGAGAATTGGTTAGTTACACGGGATGTTCAATCCCTCTTTACTAGTATTCCTAACAATGAAGGGATTGATTGCATACGTAGATGCCTTATATATACACAAAGGCATACCAAAGCTCAGATAGATACCATATGTCGACTATTGGGAATAGTTTTGAATAATAATATTTTTACGTTTAATCAACAAATCTATAAACAGAGGGATGGCGTAGCTGTGGGCACTTCTTGTGCCAATAGCTACGCCAATCTAGTTATGGCTGATTGGGAAATAAATTATCTTTTCACATCAAAAGTGTTTAGAGAGAATGTTGGTTTTTATGTTCATTTTGTGGACGACCTCTTCCTAGTTTGGAAGTCTGACAAGGAACAACTGGGTCGATTTTTGGAAGATATTAATTCAACCACTGGGTTTTTAAAATTTACCATAACAGCTTCGTTAACCATGGTTTCTTATCTAGATGTATACATTGAGAGGCTACCAAATGGCCTCCTTAATACAGGTGTGTATAGAAAATCCTGCCATAGAAATACTTTTTTACATAGGACCAGTATGCATCCTGGATTTATTTTCAAAAACGTTGTTAAAGGTCAAGCAATGCGTATATCTAGATTGAATTCTACAGAGGAGGGGTATAAGCAAGAAATTAACAAATTGAAACAACAATTTTTAGAGAGGAGTTACAAAATGAATGAAATTGATGAAGGGCTATCAGAAATGACCATCCTTAGGCAAGGTAGAGCTCTTCCATATTTTGCCGATCAAAGTAAATCTAATGTCATTCTATCTAGTAACAATAGACCTAACAATCAAGGTCTGAATATTTCTATTCACTATACTCAAGATGTTAAAGGCATTAGAGATGCATATATGAAATACTGGGATATATTACAAGTGGATCCCACTATCCAAGAGGTAGTGGGCAAAGCACCCAAGTTCATTTATAAAAATAAATTTAATTTATATAGGATGCTTTGCAATCCCAATAGAACCGATGCCCAAATGCATACAAGCACAAAATATGGGGCAACACGACCATGCAAAAAATGCAATTTTTGCCAAATGATAGATCCAACAGCATGTTTTATACATCCATTAACACAACAATTCTTCAGGTTTCATCCTAATGCTGATTGCAATACCTCACATGTTGTATACCTAGCAACCTGCCAGTCTTGCCCAGCATTTTATGTGGGCAAGACAAAGAGACGACTTAAAGAAAGAATCAGAAAACATCTATACAACATTAGGATCAAATCAGATAAAAATCCACTATCGAAACATGTTATGAGTACATCTACTGAACATATATTTAGATTTTTGGTGATGCATGTTAATTATCCTACCATTAGAAGAGGGCCTATACGTAATCAAACAGAGCAAAATGAAACAAAATGGATTATAAGATTAAGGGCGGATAGAGATCCAGGTCTGAATGATAGGATACCGATTCGACCCATGTTGAAAGATAGAAGGCTTAAGATATAGCTTTTATATACAATGTGTAAGTGTCACATTACATGTGTATATATTCTACATGTTTGTTGTTTCTATGTTTTATGTTTTAGTACATATACATGGAATACATATGCATTATAGTCCACATATATATATATATTTTTTATACGCTCGTTGCCCCTATTCATTGTACATTGGATCTATATATAGAAATATAACATTTTTTTTTTTTTTTTTTTTTTTTATTTGTGGAATAGTATGTGTTTCATATATGCATTTCTATATGTCTCTTGCCTTTACTTTTAAAGCCCCTCTGATCTATATACACAGGTGAGCTTTATATGACATGGATTGCCTACTGTATATATTTGCTTCCAATTTTAAAATATGTTTACTTCGCCACAGCGCTATATATTCCGTTTGTTGATAGCAACGGTATTTGGGACATAAAAGGCGAATGAGGTGCTAATCATTAGCTATTTAAAATAGTGAATTGTTTACAACATATATCTAATAAAATGATATATTCCGTTTGTTATTATTAACGGTACTTGAGACATATAAGGCGAATGAGGCGCTATCATTAGCTATTTAAAATAGTGAATTGTTTACAATATGTATTTAATAAAATGATATATTTAATATAATAATGTAAGCATACATTAGTTGGTTTAAAGTGGAACATCTGTTAGATGAAGAATATAGGGTAATATATTTGCATTATTATAATGCGTATGATTGTTTTAATTTGTTTATATTTTTGATGCGTTGGTGGTTTAAAACATGGCGATGGTATATGCTATGTTTTGCTCTGCAAAATATGCATTTATAACATCATTATGATTAATTACTAAGCATTTTAATTACTTTGATGATATTATTTTACGTATGTTTTTAAAAATAATGTGTCTTATTAATTGATTTTAAGGAAGTGATGTCATGCCTTAAAACTATAAAGGCAGCACTTAGAAACTGTTACTTTATTGGCCTGATGAAGCCTACGGGTGAAAGCGCTTGCCAGTTTGTATCTTCTAATAAATAATAGCTCTTATTTTATATATCGAACTTGTGGATTGTATTATTGTGGTTTTCTATACTGCATCGTTTAGATATATAAGATGATACATACGAACCTTGTGCCATTAAAAGAAGAACTAGCCTGAATATTCCTGCGGTGAAGTGAAAAACTGCCGAAATTTTGAATTCATCTATTTGGCGCCTTTTCAAGGTTTGATAGTGTGTATCGTTAACAGGTTGTCCTGCTACTCTCCCTGCATTAACTTTTATTATTAACTGGACTGTGTCAACGGGAGAGTTTACTAAGCAGCCATTATTCTTTTTATTCTTTTTATTTTGAATCTGTAAATATATATTTAGTATTGTCTTGTTCTTTTATTATTTATTATTAAATATATTTAAACCTTTCATTGTGGCTGATATGGCTAGAGATATTTAGGTTCTGTGTGTACTTGCATATTTATTTGGTGACACTGTGTAGGTCATGCCTAACAGTCTTTCTCTTGGTCAAACTACCATTTATATTGATAGTAACATTTCACAGTACAATTGGACATCCTTTGTTAAGGAGCTTAAAGTAGCTGATAAGGAGCTGGCTGGTGGCACTACTAACTACCTTATAATCTGGGCAGAAGGGGGCATAGCTAGTAAACATGTGCCAGTCTTTCCCAGGTGTGTGTGTGTGTGTGTGTGTGTGTGTGTGTGTGTGTGTGTGTGTGTGCAAAACAAATCTCCAAGAGTGTGTGTGACAGCTACTTGGGCAGGGACATGAAGCACTGGTTGGACAGAGAGACTATTGGAGGTCTTGGCTTGGTTACTCAGCTGAAATCTCATTTCTATAGCTGTGCCAGTGGGGAGTCTTACTGGGGATCTGGAGAAAGAGGGAGAAACCAGCCCCAGACTGACTGTGGTGTCTGTGTGCTCTTAAGGGAAATTGCACTTGATACAGAACGTTGCATCTGGAAATACTGTTTGCGTACCTGTCATCCTCCTAATGTATGCTTCCCACAGTTGACAGTGGTGAGGATTGAGGCTTCTTGATTACTGGTCCAGTGGTGGGGTGTCACATTTATTGGTTGGCAGTGGTGGGATATCCACATATTGCGATTCAATAGTGTGGATGTTGAACTTCTGTAGCTTGCAATCAGTGGTCACTTAGGAAAATGTGCCTACTCTCAACCAGCCACACAGTGAGCATTCAGAGTTTCATATCACAATAGTTTTATTTATTTTTTGTTAGCTTAGTCAGGGAGAGTAGGCAAAGGTATCAGCAGAGGAGTATGGCAAGCAAGTTGGCTGAGATGTGCCAGGCCAAACGAGTGGTGCATGCCAACCTGACTAAGGTAGAAATGATTGCAGCCTTAGTCACAGCTGCATCACAAACCAGCAACCAGGAGTACAACCAGCCTGGCCTTGGAGATGTACAGCTCTCAGAAAATAGACAGTTCAATTTTTCCACAGAGGACCTAAAAATCCATTTGGAGTTAGAGACTTGTATTGGAGGCCAAATGTTTGGAAACAGAATCATCAGAGAGACTGCAGTGTTTGGAGGTCAAAGCAGAATCAGCAGAGAGACTGAGATGCCTGGAAGCTTAGGAAAATGATAAGCAGAGGCAACATGAACGGAGATACCGACCTCATCATCTATTACTGACTGCAGAGTAGCCAGATGTGGAAAATTAGTAAAAAAAAACATTGTGATGGGCTGATGTTTTACAATGGTATAAAAAGAAATACTGCCTTAAAGCTACTACACTTCACTTAATCTTAACCAAGCTACTTGCTGCTAGTTTTTGTTGCATATTTATCATTTAATTTAAAATGCGTTTGTCTTATTTACTGTATGTACAAAGCACATGATTTATACATGTATATATCATGTGACATATTGAGTATAGTATAGTATAGTATAGTATAGTATAGTATAGTATAGTACAGCACAGAGTACTATATACTGTATAAATTGCAAGATTTATCTTAAGAGGTGCAATGTAGGGTATAATGCAGTGTAGGTTTAAGTGCCTCATAAGGCTAAGCATGCATGTGAGATGCCATGTGATGCTGTCTTGCTCTTCAGTTGCAGCCATGAGAGCTAAAGCATGTGATTGTGCACTTACTGGCTCCTGCCTGGTCTGGTCCTGTCTGGGTTGCAAATATATGACACTGTGAGCTATAACTGAATCCAACAACTAAATGCCATTACAGCACCTATTAGCATTAGAGAAGGGAATTACCTGAGTAATTGGAATGATTAGGGGTGCAATCATAAGGGCGGCCACGGTGGTGCAGTGGTTAGCATTGCCGCCTCACAGCAAGAGGTTCTCCGGTTCGATCCACGGCTTAGGTGCCTTCTGTGCAGAGTCTGCATGTCCTCCATGTGGTCGCGTGGGTTTCCTCCGGGTGCTCCGGTTTCCTCCCACATCCCAAAGACATGCTGTAGGTGGATTGAACACTCTAAATTGGTCCTAGGTGTGAGTGTGTGCAAGTGTGTGCCTTCTGTAGAAGGTTGGGCGCCAGGCTGGCAACTCGACACCGTAAAACTCCACTGCCAATCATGAGTGGACAAGGTGATCCGCTGTGGCGACCCCTAACCTGGAAAAGCCGAAAGAAGAAGAAGGGGTGCAATCATAAGACATGGCAAGCAATGCATCAAGTATGGAGCCCAGTAATATAGGCAGTGCTGTTTCACAACTGCTCAGGGCAAATGCATAGCTTTGTAGTGGCAGATAGCTGTGGAATAGTTGCTTAGCTATAGCAGTAGTAAAGACAGGGGAGGATTTCTCCACAAATCAAATAAGAATGGCAAATTAAAAACTTAACTTTTTCATATGCCACTGATCTCACCTCCTCGATCCACACTTTTTGCTTCACTTGGCAATCTATGAGCAGATTCATTCTCATGATAGCAAAAACTTGAGTATTTTTAGAAAGTGCCACCACTGTCATCTGGACTTGGTGCACACACAGTTTATGTTTGTCTACAACCAAATGCAAGAATGTTGTGATGGGTGTATCGGTGACAGTGAGTCACTATTATTTGGCACTGGTGCATTTGTGACCATATTTTTAGTGCAAGAAGTCAATATGACAACAAATTTGCAGAGATGCTTTTTTCCTCTCTTGCACTCTCTCACTGTTAAGTTTTAAAAATTTTCAGACTGATTCACAGGAACTGTGTGGACTTAAGGTAGCAAGTAATTGTTTCTAGCAGTAAGTAAATGGTATATGAGTATACTAGACAACATCAACTGTTAAATGACTGAATATAAAAACTACAAACAAATTAATTAAACAATAAAATATCAAAAACATGTGGAATTGGAATTTTGTAGCTTTAAATTGTACAAACAAGTGTTTACTGCAGATATGTAAGCCCCCTACCTGGGAGGTACACTTCTCAGACTCTGCAACTTTATAAAAATCAGCTCCAGTATCACACAATAGTGGGGAAAGGGCATATTCCCATTGCTGGCAGTATCTCGATCTTCTTCAAAAGCACACTGGCATTTTGTGACTATTTGATTATTCACTCGCTCATACTACAGCTAAAACCATTGAAACCACTGTGCATTCAGTCATTTGCATGGAACCCATACATATTGTATGTATATATCTAATATATCTATTTATAAATATATATATATATATATATATATATATATATATATATATATATATATAGATAGATAGATAGATATATATATATAGATAGATATACATTTATATATATATATATATATATATATATATATATATATATATATATATATAAAATTCATTAGTTTAACCGAGTTGATGTACTGGTCCAAAGGTACTTTTCAGCCATGATCTAGGCTTAGTGTGCAAAAATAATATATGTATACAACATTATAAGTCCAGAACATTTCATCCAGTTGAGTTCAGTAAAATCATAATTGAGCTGCATTACATGATTCAGCAAGTTTCAAATAACAGTTGTAGATCATCTGTGGTAAGAGTTCACAGAATGGGACACATGAGGGTCTATATCACCACATTGAATGGTAATAAGTTTGAATGCCCTTTGTTCGAACCGAAAAGTCCGAAAGCCCTAAACCGCAAAGTTACAGAACATCGATTTTTTTCCCAGGGAAAAAAAATCGGTGGGCTGTCTTCAGGGCTTTGCTATTTTCTCCACTGTATTGTGATCTCGGAGTTGGTATATTTAAGTAGGGGGGTGTGGGGGGCACAGCCCCCCACATTGGGGGGAGTGTGGTGGGTGAAGCCCCCCCTTTTCAGTTCATTTTAAAGTTGCGATTTTTTTTCATGGAGCAGCAATTTTTTTCCCTGTGAAAAAAAAATCTGTGTTCCGTGAGTTCGCTGTTTAGGGTTTTCAGACTTTTAGGTTACCATTCGATGTGGTGATATAGACCCGACACATGTATATAGAGGTCCTAGCTGACTAGCTAAAATTCTGTTTCTGCCTTTTTTCCAGGAAGATTTCAACCTCAGTTCTTATTTTTCCTGTGTTTTTATGACATTATTGCCTGTCTATTGATGTAGAGCTATATACCATATGGTACTATTGTCGATATTTGTGATTTGGCTGGTAGCAAAGTGAAATCTGTCAGCTAATTTCATGTTCCAAAACATTTATTTGACTGATCTTTAAAGCGAGACAGAGCTAATTATGCACATAAATCTTTGTTAAAAAGTTGTCAAGTTTTTACCCAAGTATGAAAGATAAAAGGGTGCCAAATAAGCTGATGGGTAAAGTGTCAATGTAGTAATTTGCATTTCCTAAAGATAGGAAGTATGTAGTTGTATTTTGAGCTTTTATTTTGTGACATTAATTTTTACCATTTTATCACAAAATTATAAATTTTAGGTGATACACAACATTACATACAATCAGTTAAGTATTGCTTCATACATTAAGCAGTACTTAAAGCATCAAAATAAGCAGAACCTTGGCAGCAAGGTGGCTCACTGGTGAAAAATACAGCTCCAGGGTTCAGAGCTCAGTCCTGACTTCTGGTTACTTTCTCTGGAGACTGGACATTTTTACCCATACTTCTCTGGTTTCTTCCTCAAAAATATGCTGTAATACACAGACACACACACACACACACACACACACACACACACACACACACACACACACACACACACACACACACACACACACTTATCATTTACCTTTGTCCCATTAATAACCCATTACAGCCAAGTGACACGTCCAGGCATTTCGACATTACAGCTAAGTGACACGTCCAGGCATTTTGACATTACAGCCAAGTAACACATCCAGGCATTTTGGCATTTACATCATTCTGACACCTCTAAGCATCTAATATAGTCTGTTCATATTTGAATTAATAATTCCAAAACTGTGTTATATACAAGCTTTTGAAAGATTTCTTCTCAAAGCTTATATGATGGACAACACAGCTTCTCTGATATTTGACCTTTTAGCATTGACAAAGAGATATTTATTGTTGTTCATATACTATTTCTTTATACTGATATCATTTTTATATTTCACTAGAATTCTCATCTCCCAAGTAACACAGAGCTGCTTAGCCTCATATGAAACTCAGAAATGGACTATCAAAACACTGCTGACAGAAGATGTGTAGCTTGAGTGTTTACTGAGATTGTATAAGTTGTTTACAAAATATTACAAAATTAACATTTACTGTGTTTAACTGTGGTGTGTAAAATCCAGTTTAAGACCTATAATCTAATGAACACTATAAATATTTGTTTGTGATCAGTTTGCCATTTGCATTTCTTTAGTAGTCCATATGACTCTAGAGATACAAACATTTGTTTGAAATGTGAGGACATTTGATTATGTCAAAAAGCTCAAGATGCAATCATTGACAGTTAAAGAGCAAACATCTAGAGCTCCAGTGGAGTGAATGAGTTAAGTGACCATGGTTAAAAACATAACCATCCTAATGAATGTATGTAGTTGATATCTAGGGCTGCATTTCACTTTCAGTCGCAGTTGGTGGTAGTTATATAGTACTGGGGAAAATTTATCCAGGACTCCAGGAGAATGAATGAATAGTAGAGAACCGATATACTGTTAAGAGTAGTTGTACTCTAGCAACTGCCTCTCCATGTTTTGCAGTATTTATTTATACAAAATATAGCAACTGTCTTACAAGTACAACACATATAGCATAAAGTCCACATCACATATGTTTTTGTAATCATGGTTTGTATCAAAATGGGATTACAGGAAGCAGATTTATTTATCTAAGTGTCCCTCTGACCAGTCCTGCCTGCAATTCATCTTCCATATCTGGAGGTCCCTTCTATATTTGCTATATGGCCCAGTAGATTAAGAAGATTGTGACCAGCAACCAAAAGGCTTAGGCAGATTTTGCAAACTCCTAATCTACCCTTTGTGGTGGCTGAAGGTATCAACAAAGTGAGCTATGCTACAGGGCCAGTATTTTGTGTGTGTGTGTGTTTGTGTTTATATATATCTGCATATAGGGGTATGCGTCCGCATTCATGTATGTGTGTATGTTTACATATATCAACATGTAGGTGTATGCGTCAACATTTGTGTGTGTGTGTGTGTGTGTGTGTGTGTGTTTGTGATTGCATGTATCTACATATAATTATGTGTGTGTATATGTGTGTGTGTGTGTGTGTGTTTACATATATTAACATGTAGGTGTATGCATCCACATATGTGTGTGTGTGCTTGTGTTTTTGTGTTTACATATATCTATATGTGGGTGTATGCATACATTTGTGTGTGTGTGTGTTTACATATATCTACATGTGGGTGTATGTGTCCTTATTCTGAGTGAATCTGCTTACAGCACTAGCCGAAGCTTATCAGGCCATAGTGCCTGTTTTAAGCTCCTTGTGCTGATTGCTGTATCACCCATTCAGCACCAGTGGCAGCCACAGAGCAGGCCAAACAGCATCCCTCATCCTGCAGTAGATAAATTAATCTTGACTGGTCATTCCCATTTCCATTCCTCTTGGCCACCTTGTCCAGTGATGCTAATGGGATCTGCATTGGCTGGATCACCATCAGGGCTGTAACGCTCAGCATCAGTTCACCAATACCTTGTCACCTTTTTCTGTCTGTAAATTGTGTGCAGCAGTGATAGGGCATCAGCAACCCCTTCAAGTGATCAATCTACTTAGCACCACAGACTAAATTCCATACTGCCCCTAGGGAAAGGCTGTTTTCAGAAACAGTCACCCATGTCATATCCCAGATGTAAAACACTTGTACAGCTGACATTTGGATTCTGATTTTATATGTATATATTTATTTATATATATATATATATATATATATGTGTATGTATGTAAACTCATTCCCCAGGATTTAATAAAAAAACATGTAGGCTCAGTGTAGAGCCTACACGGAATGTTATCATGTCCATGTACACGGTTCCCCCTTGGCAGTGTGCCATGTATATTAATCATGGAGCGTTACTGAGGGAGAGCCATGGAACATGGTTATGGAATCAGTGAAGGGAGTGTAGTGTGAACTGCAGATGAGTAAGACACTCCCTGCACTGTCCAAGTGTATCATGTAAATGTTAATTTTATTGTTTTAAGATTTTTTTTTTTAAAAAGGATGTTTGCACAGTGAGTAGCACTTCATTGCTAAGCAGCACCAAGATACCTGCCAGACATCTAAAAATAGAAACCTGATGCAATTACTTATTTATTTAAAGGTCATGTTTAAGCATAGCTGAGTGGATTTGTGTGACATAGTGCTCAGCAGTGCTTATAGGTAACTCAGAGGTATATGTAAACGTATAGCAGAATTTCACATATCCGCATAGCTAAATGGGTAGAAGTACAGCCTCATGAGCAGTAGGTGCAGGGTTTGAATACATGTAAGGGAAAATAATCATTTATTTACCAAATACAAATTATGGCAATTATTTTAATATTCTGGCCCACTGCACTGTGCTAAGCTCTGCTAAAACCTGCTAAACCCTGCTAAGCACCGCATAAACACAATAACGGCTGAAAATATTTATGCACTGCTTGGGGCTACTAGACTGGTTTGTGCACTGCTAAGCATACAGGTCTTCAGGTTTTCACACTGCTCAGCTCAGCTGCACTGGTTTGCGTGCTGCTAAGTGATATGCCGTGTTTTTAAATGTTGTCCAATGGCATGTAAGGGCAGGAAAACAGGCTATATTAAACTGAATAGGTGGGAATACAGCATAATCCATTGGAGTTCTGTCTCTGAAGGTGTTGGGGAGGGGTCCATCTTTCAGGCACAGCGTTGGGCATCCTGTAGTCTGGGATCATGGTCGAACTCCTTGTAAAAAAGCCATGAAGACTGGCTTCTGCAGGGAGGTTACCATGGCTCAGAGTGCAAGGCAGAGGCTTGGAACTGGCTTTCAATGGAGCTCACCAGTGCTACTGGCATCCCCCGCACAGGTGAGCAGTGTTGCCACCACCATGCTGACCTGAAGAGACATAAGAAGGATCTCTTGGATACCTGGGTCCAAGAATTTCAGGCAGGGGATGTCCCACATGTATGTAAGTACTTTTGTAAGTACTTTTACCTCTGTAACACCAATATCTAATCTGAATGTCTGCTAAACTGGTATGCATAATGGTGTGCTTCTCTCCCAACAGCTGCAGAGGAGAGGGCTCACAACCTCGAGGCGCATGTCAGGTGCTTGGCCAGGTTGCGCCGTGAGTGTGGTGAGTATGGATGTATTATGTTAACTGTAGTGAAATAAGCAAGAAAGAGTAAGGCATTAACTGCAGTAAACTACGTACAGTAAAGTCTGTATTGCAATAAATGTGGACTTAGAGCTGTAGTGCAATAAATGAATAATACCAACTGTAGTGCAATAAAAACATGAAACAATACCATTACCTGCATTAAAGTATATACAGTAAAGTCTGTAGTGCAATAACTGTGGAAGTAGAGCTGTATTGCAAAACCTGAATAATGACAACTGTTGTCCAATAAAAACTCGAAACAGCACCAGACACTGCACTGATGTATATACAATAAAGTATGTAGTGCAATAAGAGTGGAATTAAAGATGTGTTTCAAGAAATGAATACTGCCAACTACTGTGCAATAACACATAAACCATTACCAATAATACCAAAGTAAATTGTGTACATCAGGACTGTCTTGTTGCAACCGTTGCAGGCTGTAAGGTAAGGTGCTGAAGTCAAGTATAACAGCTTAATAGCTGTAGAATGCAAATGTAATGGCTGTCATATGTCTTATTTAACATATACAGTACCGTTCAAGGCTGTTTTTAGGCCAATATTGTTCACATAATGCTTTATCATCCACAAACAGCAGGTAAGCAAGGTATATGGGTGAGGTAGCCCACGTCATGTTCTGATATTGTTTGCTGACTTTACAGATATTTCAAACCGATAACAATATATTGTGTACACCTGCATTCTATATACTAATGCATAGATTACCTACTATCTCTGTCATGCTTGTATGTCATGCATGTGTGCTCTACTGTCACTGCAGTCTAGTATAAAACTGTAGTACTACTACCAAGTTGTAGTTTGGTTCCAGGTGAGCTCTAGGCAAATATCAGTCAGTCAGTAGTCAGCAGTGATGCAGTAACTCAATTTGTTAAATGCTCTGTCTGTAGTACATTTTGCCACACACAGACCAGGGTTCAAATCCAGTGCTAGATAGCACTAAATATTACAGTATCAGTCATGTAATGTTTTCAGATTCTTTCTCCACGGAAGCTACAGGTAAATGGGCGAGGTAGTCCATATCATGAGTAAATAGTTGTGCATTTAGATTTCATAGACTGTTATAATCATTAGCAAGCATGTGAAAGCACAGAATAACATAAATAAAATACATATAATAATAAAATAAAATGAAATAAATAAAATGTGTAATCCTGGTATGGCTGTATGCCTGGAGTGTCTGTTCATAGATGCAGCCATTTCATACATTCCATGCAGATGTCTTCTGCAGTCATTGCTAATGTGTTCTATCCCCATGTCTGCCAAGCAAAGCATGATAGTTGTTTTGTTTCTGTACTGTACACATACATGACTCTCAAGTGTCACATAATGTAATTAGTAGTGCATAATCCATCTGTTACAGGATTACCATTGGAATGGTTGCCTAAATTCCAAAGTATCACTACATCAGCCACAGTGCACCTTGGTAGTCATATAGGTCCACTTGATGTGCAAGTGTTCTGTGTAGTGTATCCAAAGTTGTTATTGCTTGGTCCATACAGTCCCATGTGAATAGATAGCTAGAGAAGTATGTACATGCTATAGCAGCTATAGGGGGCTTGTGCACACAAAGAAAGGACAGACCCATAGAGTAGACAGTAGTACTGTTGTCAAGTAAATAGCCTATAATGGTACTAATGGACTGTTTTTCTCTCTCTCTCCCCACCCCTTATTTTAATTTATTTATTATTATTTTAATTTATTTATTATTGTTATCCATTGGTTATGGTTTACTATTAACATATGTTGTTAAATTAACTGCATTTTGGGGCATGTGTATTATTATTGTTATGTTATGAATTATAATGGTTGCATATTAATGTATCTTGTTGAATTTCCTATTTTTGTTGGCCTTATGCTGTAACTGTTACTGGCAGGTTTACTATCATTTGTGCAAATTGCATTCTGTCGGCACATATGCTGCCTAAAATCAGAATGTTGTGCACAAAATGATAAGTGTATGGGATAGTCGAACAAACTTATGTGAATGCAGTAGTGGATTCGTATAAGTGTGTTTGACTATATGTATGGAGATTGTGGTACAGTGGGGACTGGAAATTCATCCATATCCCCACTGTAGTGCAATCTTGGAGTTGGAATATATTAGGAGTAGGGAGTATGGAGGGTGCAACCTGCAAAAACGTAACAGGTATGCATTCTAAGGGAAGAAAAACTGAGAGCTCTGTCCAAGAGTTTGAAATTTACATTGAAAATTTTTTTGTTTTTTTGGAGCGGTATTTTCCACATGCGCAATAGTGATTTTTGATATGATGGGCTGGTAATGTGCCTGTAAAATGTTTCAAGTTAATGATAATAAACTGTTACTGGCATGCTGTGAACATACTGACTGTTCTGTCATTGATTGTTGTGTTTCACATAATCTACATTGATATGTAATTGGGTTATTTCAACTGTTCTGGCATGCTGTTATAAGAAACTATGTTTTGTTCATAACTAACCTATACTTATTGCCATACCTGCATCACCACAGCATGTTAGGGTAAGTTGGTTCCCAATGATCTGCATACCTTGCCTCACTTGGCCGTGGCACCAGGTCCTAGCATGTCTGGGATCCAGGCCGGTGGTGCCCCCTCCACTGCCCCTACAACACCTGCGGCTTTGGGTGGAACCACCTCGGGACACAGGGCCCAACCTCTCCTTGGGAGCGGTGGTGGAGGGGCTGTGGTCACCCAACAGGAACTGCCAGCCATGGTGGGCAGGATCATTCATCAAACTTATGAACATCACCTGCACCAGATTGAAGGCACACTGGCCAACCTGGTGCCCAGCCTCCAGTGCAGCCACCTTTGGGGCAGTGAAGGAGCAGCATTGACTGCCCATGGGTGGGGATGTTAGTCATGCTGCTGTCATCTGGAGGTACATGCTACTCTGATTCCACAACACCCTCCTCATCCAAGGTCTTTACCCTCCCTCATGTGTCACACACCACCATGTCTGCTGTCTGGTCTATTTGCTACTGCATCCTCTCGTACCCAACTTACCTCCCCACATGTACTTATGTCCCTTCCCCAATATTCCACTCTCTCCTTAAAAAAAAAAAAAAGGCCACCTGTCCCACAAAAAAAAAAAAAAAAATCACCCCATGCATAGCTCTCCATTTCACACACATGTCCATATTTACGTTGTCCTCACCCCTCTCCCTGGGGTTTGAGAGCCCAAATTCATCTAGAAAAGCTGTCAAAATACACAGCTGTTGCTGCACAACAAATGGATAGCTAATGTTCTTTCCTACACCCATCCTGCACATCCCTACCAACCTTTCACATTGTTTTTCTCTCTGCTTAACCCCATATCACCCCCATTTTATTTTCTTTATATACATCCCTACCTACCGTTCACATTGTTTTTCCCTCTGCTTAACCCCATATCACCCCCTTTTTATTTTCTTTATTTTTTTAGCGTGGGTTTGCATGGACTTTCACAGAGCAGCACAGCTTATCTCAGCTTAAATGAGCTTTAAAGAGCTATAATGTCTATTTGTGTCTATTATAGTGTTACTCAAATGTAGAAAATAAACACCTCCTCAAGGTGTCAAACCCAGGCACCTCTCAAATGCAGCACACTGTATTAACCCACCATGCTATACTGCCTTTAGGTTAAGCAGGTGTTTCCAGTAAAACATACTGCTCACTACTTACAGTCATTATGTATGTAACTGAAATAAAAAACTAATGTGAAAACTGGGACTGTACCCAGGACTCTGGTGCAATAATAAATAATAGTGAAGACATACTAAAGGATGTAAGTGAGGCCTGTGATAGCAGGTATATGTGCCCTTTTATCTGAAACTTGCCAAAAGACACCTGCTAAGGCAGTAATGGTGAAGTACATGTACATCTGGGACCCTGGTATAGAAATACAGCCATATAAAGCCACGCACATACTCATGGATGTAGAAATGTTTCTTATAGCCTGTATATGTGCACATATATCTTGCAAATACACATGCTTTTGCAGTGTTTCAGTAACTCAGTCTGTTAAATGCCTTACATGTAGTACATTTTGCTATACACAGTCCTGGGTTCGAATCCAGTGTTGTGTTGCACTTCAATTACATTATTGTGACAACAGCAAATAATGATTGAGTCATGCAATCTTACTCCCCACAGGTTACTGCTGCTTAAATAACTGCTACTCAGTTTTGCAAGACAAAGGCCTACAGGCAGAGACACAATGCACATATTCATATAGCCTAAATTTATATCGCCTACTACTCTGTTAGTCGCACTGTTCCATAAAAGACGTACCTTAAGCACGTGCCCTGATTGCACTTTATACAATTCCCTTGCCCTTGTTCTGCCATAACAACAGGCCTGACACAGCTGACACAGTTACACGTACAGCTTGCTGTCCACCAAAGTGTTCACACTCTCCCCTATGTGTTGTAGGCTGCAACAGCAGTTGCAGCCTGTAGCATACACAGCTGTATGTAAAGGTAGCTGCTACAGACCTACCATACTTCCCAACCCCCTACAGCGAGGGATCTGGACACATCCATACTTACTGGAGAGGGGGCAAAGGCCCAGAGATGATAGGGACATGTTCAACAGTTTTCCCCTACAAAATAGGTTGATAGAATAACAGCTATTGCAGTAGCATGCATAGTCTGATGGGTATGAAGTGTGACACACACATGCCTCTTCCCTTGCTGACCTCAGCCCACAATGATTACCAGGGCACTGCCAGATGACCACAATGGTATGGGACACTGACCACACATATGAGGCATAACTGTGGACATATGTCATACAGTGGCTATAAAAAGTGTACACACCCCTGTTAAAATGCCAGTTTTTTGTGATATAAAAAAATGAGACCACAATAAATCCTTTCAAAAGTTTTCCCACCTTTAATGTGACCTACAACCTGTACGATTTAATTGAAAAACAAACAAATCTGTTAGGGGAAAAAAATATAAAAAATAAAAAACATACAATACGCTGGTTGCATAAGTGCACACACCCTTAAACTAATACTTTGTTGTGTGTGCACACTCTTAAATTAATCCTTTGTTGAAGCACCTTTTGATTTAATTACAACATTCAGTCTTCTTGGGTACACATCTGCAATCAATTACTGTTCTAGAATGAACCTATGAGCAGGTCCGACACCTGGCCACAGATATGGTGCATGCCGCATGACAAAGGGCAGCTGTTGATGTCAGGGACTGTGCTGCCACTGGTGGAGGGCCTGTGATGGAACAACCACTCTCAGCCACAGTGGAAGCCCTGGCAAACCTAGGAACAACCAACAACTCCCAGGCATCCATCACGCCATGCATTGTAGAGTTAGGTGCCAGTGTGCCCACAGGACAGGAGCATCCAGGTAAGCTTACTGCATTCACCAGTGTAATACTGTATCAGTCATTATGGCAGGCTGCACATACCAGTACATGGATGTCAGGTCTATCTGTATTAGGGATGGGGTTTTGTTTTATGCTCAGTTGTACACACATATTTAGAATGTCACCAATATAGCCATTTTCACAGTAGCTACTGTACATGTGGACATATACACAAATTACCTTGCAGTGCTGCAACAGTTGGTGGTGCTGACAATACCTCTCCCTCAACTTTTCATAGGTCAGTCAGGTGTGGCCCAAGTCAGTGGTCCTGTACCTGGTAAGTCTGATACTGTTGTTTTAAGGATCATATATACCCTAAGAAAGTTAAGGGCTGCCATTTTGCCCTATGTCTAAGTGTTGTGCTTAGCCAGAGTAGGATATGTGTATGTTCCATTGTGGAACAGTTAACTACAGTGCATAGACTGTGTAATCACAGGTGTGTAATTATACAAACATTAACACATTTGCACTTAGAATTATGAGTGACTATGCAGCCTGCTATACATGAGGCAAGTACTCCAAGATGCCTTTTCAAGCACAACAGGGAGATGGTACATACCTGAGGCAGTGATACTAGTACTGGCATATCATTCTCAATATAGGCGTACTGGATTTTTATGTGCAGTTTTATCACATACACTGTCATATTGTATGCCTTACTGGTGTATTGTACTGGCAATGTTAACTGTATGTAGCTGCAGTGCATGTTATAATGGGCCTGACTTGTCTGTGTATGTTGTTGTGAGTTTCTCTGTTGTGCATGGGAGCACAGTTGTGAAGATGTGGGATGTGTAATGTACTTGTGGATCCTCATCTGTATGAGTCTGTGTGGATTACCATACATAATAGTGCAGGTAGTAATGTACTGCTGTTGCTTTGCTTCTCACAGATGACCGGGAAGTTTGGAGTCTGTCCCCTTAACAACCTGATGTCAGTGTGTCATTGGATGCTGCTGATGATGGTGGCCATAGTGAGGCACTGGCAGGGTTGTTGGAGGCCGAATCTGTCCCAAAGGTTGACATCCCTCTTCTGCCCTCATTGTCACCACACACAGTCAGTATGCCCACACATACCAGTCCACAGAGGCCACAGATATTGGACAGTCAGAGGGTGGCGACATTGAACAGGGCAGTGTGACAACTATGGCATCAATGAATGCAGACACTGGCCATAGCCAGACAGCTGGTGAGGTCCCACCCAGGCAGATTGATAGGGGTGCTCGTAGGAGGACTGCTGTCCATCCACCTGTTGCAGGTCTCTCAATACGGGTCACTCACCGCATATTTCGGTCTGTCATGGAGGCACATGCATGTTCTGAATGCAACATCAGATGAATGCTTAGGGTTATGGATGCAGCACAGTCTGACATCTGTGACTGCCTCCACCGCATTGGGGACACCCTGGATTAGTGCACTGCTGTAGTTTATAGACGGTGGGCTTAGAAAGTGTCTATCATTGATAGCACAATGTCTGTGCTGGAACATCTAGTTGGAGTTGGGCATCGGACACATGAGTGAAGGTCAGAAACACCATCTGCAGGGAGTCCACATGGCCATGCACAGTCATGCTCCTGTACTGGCAGTACCTACAGTGATACAGAGGGAAGTGTACTGTCCACACCATGACTTGTCAGACCATGGCCACGTGGTTCTGGGTGGTCCCATGGGGGACACAGCCCCAGCATTTTGCAGTCATCTTCGGGTACTAGCACCACACCTGACTTTGGGCATGGGGGTGCCAGTGCTACTTCTGGCAGAGCCAGTTAATGGGTTCATGGCCAGAGATGGTAAACTGTCCACTCTACCATGTACTGTCCCCAGCTGTCCAACATACACACATGTATGGCTAGCACTGGGCTTGACCGTGTATAAGCACACACTCAAACAGCACTGGTGCATGCAGGTCACCAACAGACACACATGGCACATCTCCATGGCCCATCTAACCTGCACCACTTCCTGACTCACACACATGCAGTCACCTGTTTGGCACAGCTTAGGCCTCTGGCACCCGCACACCACACCCTGTGCATGTGATGAGACCTGTGCCACATCCCTGCCATCCATGCCATCGATGCAGGGAAATGCAAATGTGTGTCTGATGCACTGGGTGACTATATTACTTTACATGTACTTGTGTAGTGCAATATTGTTTTTCCATGGCATTTGTTGTGGGCCACTACAGGTATTGTATGCTGGCATGTGTCATGACTACACATCAAACTCTGTGTATCTTTGTTACATGATGTTAGACTGGCAGTAGAATTACAGAATAACAGGTGTGTCACACACATGTGTATGTGGCAGTTCCAGGAGTCTGAGTGGTTAAACAATAGACACATAGTGGGAATACAGCAGCACAGTATGGTATGGCAGCACAGCAGAAATATGATGTCAGCAAGGTAAGGCAGTATACGTACATGGCTCCCTCAGTGCATATGTGTATAACAGTGTATCAGGGACAATGGGGGCAGTCAGCATAATCATGCATTCATACTTTGTGACAAGGTCTGCTACCCTTGATCCATGTCACCTGGGTTTACTGAATGTACAAATCTAGAAGGTGACGGACATCAGTTATGCCTATGTGGAGGAGGGAAATTTAGAGGCCAGCAGCTAGTCACATGCCCATAAAATGCATAATCATTGCATGGAAATAGCCCATATGGGCATGTCCTTAGTGTTGTAAGGGGATATATTTTTACACACACACACACACACACACACACACACACACACACACACACACACACACACACACACACACACACACACACACAGACACAGTTGGCTGATAAGAGATTAGAATGTTTACCAACCTATTATTACACACTATAGCTTACAGTATTTATCGCATGCTCCACGGACTTTATCTGATATTAGACAGTCAGCCAGTACTCTTAAGGTGGATGACATCAGCAGGCCTTGTAAAGGAGGCCAGTGGAGAGACCAGCTGCTAGTCACAGGGCCTTAAAATACATAATCATTGTGCACAGATAGGCCAGATGGACAAGTCTGTAGTGCTTCAAGGGGATATATTTACACAGGCACACACAAACACACACACACACACACACACACACACACACACACACACACACACACACACACACACACACACACACACACGTTGGCCGATGTGAGATTAGAACTCCTACCTATCTACTATTACACTCTACAGCTCACAGTACTTATCGCACGCACCACAGGTTATGTCTGTTGTATATGTGGATACAGGCACAGTAATTATGGAGTACACAAGCCTGCATCCACATATATAACAGACAGACCCATTAGCCTGATGAGCCTGGTGTGCAAGGCCATGGAATGTATCATCATGGAACTTATAAACAAAGACATTGGTGATCTCCAAACTCTGGACCCCACCCAGTTCGGGCTTCTAAAAGGCAGATCATGTCTCCTAAACCTGATAGACTTCTTTGAAGCAATCACCAAAGCTGTAGGCAAGGGTAAGGTGGTTCACACAGCTTATCTAGATCTTGCCAAGGCTTTCGACACCATCCCCCACTCTGAAATTATAGATAAACTCACTAAACTAGGTATAAATCCTTATGTCACAAGATGGGTTGCCAACTGGCTCACTGACAGAACCCACAGTGTGAAAGTAGCAGACTCCAAATCCGACTTCAGACCAGTGACAAGTGGAGTACCACAGGGTTCAGTCCTGAGTCCTCTCCTGTTTGGTATCTACTTCTCTGAAGTACAGGCTAACACAGAAAGTCTTTGGCTAACGAAGTTCACAGATGACTGCAAACTATGAGCCATAATTGAAACTCCTAATGATGTGGACATCCTACAAAAGGGCCTCACTGAGACAGATGCCTGGTGTCAAAGCCATGGCCTCAAGCTCAATGCCAAAAAGTGCATTGAGATCCCCTTTGGTAAAAACTCTGTACCCATGAGCTACAACATAAGCAGTAGTATACTTAACATTGAAAGTGTGATAAGAGACCTTGGGACACGAGTGGACAGTAGTCTCTCCTTTGATAATCACATCACCACAGTGATCAGGAAATCCTTCTACATGGCACACCTAATCACAAAAGGTTTCTCATCCAGAAAAAAAGAGGTCATTGTTCCCCTCTACTCATCACTCATTAGACCCATTGTAGAGTACAACTCCTCTTTTGGTATGTACCTCACAAAACATCTACAACAACTGGAAAGGCTGCAGAAATACTTCACAAAGAGGATCACTGACCTCAAACAGATGCCCTACGCAGACTGTCTCAAAAAACTCCAGCTTTACTCCGTCACATATCGCCTACTCAGAGGTGATCTCTGCCTAACATACAAAGCTATGTCAAACCCAGAGCTGTTGGACATGCTCCACTTAAAGAAATCCCAATCCCTCCAAGCTACACACTCTAGGGACCTAAACCTTGTCACCACAATAAACAGAACATGCCGGAGGGATAGATTCCTGTCCCAGAGACTTCCCATACTCTGGAATAAACTACCTGTCTATATCAAACAAAGCTCCTCATTAGCACTCTTCAATAAAAATCTTGATGACTGGATGGGAAATAGGAAATTCACCCCGGGGATCACTTCTGTAGCTCTGCTTGACAGTGACACAGGAAAATAATTTTTTTGGATGGCAAAAGCCAGGGTACCTTTTTGGCTGGGCTTGTTTAGGGCCTAGGGCCAGTAGCCTAGTACCTACCTATGAACCTATGAACCTATGGCCTTGTGTTATAGAGCATGTGTGGCCTGCAGCATTATACTGCCTGGTACTGTTATTGTATCTAGTGTCCTAGGAGTGGGATACCTGGTAATATCCCTGCTATGTGTATACAGTTACCAGTATGGCCATATGTGGCTGTTTGCAGTTTGATAGGCAGACATGTAGCTAGGGACAATATGGTCTGTCCAAGGCATGCGTTGCAACCATAGTACATTACACCACCTGCTCACCTGTGTCTGTTTACAGGGTGACATTCCGCAGGTACAGGGGCCTGTGGGCGAGTGGATTATGTACCTTGCTCTGGTTCCATTGAACAACTGTTGTGATGGGTAAGTGCAGATAACCCTGGAATTCCGTGGTATGTGGGAACATTCGTATATTCCCACACATATTTATGTAAATGTGTATAACAGGGATGTCTCCTTAACTCTTGTTGTGTGTGTATGTTATGTAAATGTGTTCTATAAATATATGTGGAGAGTTTGTGTATAATTCTACTTTATATGGCTATATATATATATATATATATATATATATATATATATATATATATATATATATATCTTGTTATCATATAGATATGTGCCACATACTGACAGATACACTAATCAAGCGTGAGGGGTATAGGGAGAGACAGATATGTATACGTAGCTGTATGTATGTACAGACTTTTCTACATAGCTGCTCTTTTGGTGGAAGAGGCGACAGACTTGCGCTCAATATAGCTAAGTGTAGGAGCATTCCCACTGTGACTGTCAGTGCCTATAAGGTGACTCCAGGCCAGAACTACCTGTACTCCAGTCCAGGATTATGTGTGCTGCAGGCCATTGTCTGCTGCACCTGTTACCACAGTACAGCACTTCCCTGATACTGTCCAAGGCATTCCCCTGCTGTTTGCTAACCTTAATAGGTGACTCATACCTCTCTACTGAGCAGAGCTTCACAAGATGTCCAGATTTCTGCCTCATATTTTTGGTCCATTTTATATAACATTGTGGTTTTCTGGCAAATTAGTGGCAAAACATTGACGACTAATGTTACTAAATAATGACAGACATTTGAGTTTCAGAAGCCATACACATCAGGAAATGCATGCTAATGCAAGACCTGTTATTCTATCAACTTTCTACATTTGTTACAGTAATATGTAAAACCTGTCCCTATTTGTATGCCTTTGTCCCACTATTACTCATGACTTTAGCCAGATTTCTTGCTCTAAGAGGTTGAGAGGTATGATGTGACTGGGGTGCATGATGCAACACCACACATAGGGTGACAGTCCGCATACCTCTCCCTGTAAATGTTTTTGCAGGATGTCCAGCATTTCCCCCCTTATGTCTGATCTGTTCCTCGTACATTTGTGGTTTTCTGGTACTATACTGTAAAATGCAGTCACTGAATTGTTGCAACTACTGAGATGTTTAAGTGATGGCCATTACATCCTGCAGCTAATCTGACCTGTTGCAACCTGCTGTTATACTAGCCACCTTCTAGGCTACTCAGAGCATGTAATTTCTGTCTGTAGGTTTGTCCCTTTGTCCCCCTTTCACTTTGGCTATGTCCAGCTTTCTTGCAATAACACATTCAGGGATTATGACAGTCTGTGGGAATACCACCATACAACTACCACAGCTGCAAAAGATGTGGCTACTGCCAGATACAAACCATCAGCACCATCACCCACACTAATGTCCCTAGCCTACTGAGCCACACAGGCTGCCAGCCAGGGGTGCGTCATTCATCACACAGTCAACAGAATACAGACAAACATTGTCACTTCTGCGTTACATGCAATATAGGACATGTGGCCAGGTTCTATGTCACAGGCGTGGAATTGGGTGGTCTGCTGATATCAAAAACAGTCACACTGGTGGGAAAAGTCTTCAGAGTCGAGTTCTGCTCAAAACATAAATTTATCACTTAAAAAAAAAAATCATAAAAAACAACAATAGAGGTTAAGCGCTTTCGTCCTCTGGTAACTGGACTTCATCAGAACAATTACCCATAAGTCAAGAAGCCTTTTTATAAACTATACTAAATTAATTGATTACATAATATTCAAATTAGTAAAATTTCCTCAGAGTGCCAGCATAAACAGCTACAATGTTATCAAACCTACTAGTAAAAACATGTAACAATTGCAAAAAAATAATTTGCAACAATACTCAGTGCACTTGAAAGATTACTGCAGCTAAAATTAAAAACATTTTTTTCAGTTTTTTGTACAATACTCTTAGATAAAAACATTTTCAAACCCTATGTGACACATATCAAATGCATACCCTATGGCATCAATGCATAATTACCCAAAATAATATCCAGCTTTAAGTTTTAGTATGCTGGAAATTGAAACATTTTCATTTAAACCTGGTGGCTGGGTGGCATTGGTCCTAAGCTGCCATTTAAGTTCTAAAAATTCTAAGAGGTCATCACTTCGTCCCAGCCCCCCCCCACTCATCTAAGTTAACTTGCTCAATAATGCAAAACTTGAATGGGTGCGTGGGGTTGGATTTAATGTGCCTATATAGGGTGTTGTTTTCATCTTTCTTTTTGATGTCGCATATGTGTTGATATATCCTTTGCCTGCATTTACATTTAGTTTTCCCTATGTAGAATGCTTTGCAAAGTGCGCATAACCCTAGATAAACAAAGCCCTTAGTGGAACATGTAAACCTGCCACTGGGTTTTAGGTACCCAACGCCATGTATATTAAAGGAAGAACCTTCCGTAACATACTTGCATTGATTACAGCTTCCGCAGTTGACCATTCTCCCCTTATTTTCACCTCTTTCCATTCTTTCCAGTATTAATTTAAAACTAGGAGCTTTTTTGTATATCACTACTGGTCTTTTTCCCACTGCACTAAGGTGGTCCAGGTTGACTTCAAATCTCCCTTAAGTCATCAAATTCATTAGTGTACCTCAACACCATTCCATTGTTGAATTTTTTGCCACTTGTTCCTTCTACTGTGTCACCCATTCTATCACTAGGGGTAGTGAGTGTAGCATTAGACCTTTCTAATAGTGGAATAAAGTGCCCTGAGAACTTCTTCCTACAGACTTCATTAAAGATTTTTTTCAAAAACAATGCTGGATATCCCTTCCATACAAATATACCTTTAAGTGTTTCTAATTCCACTTGGAAGTCATCATCTCCTGACACCATTCTTGCTAGCCTCATGCATTGCGCCTTTACAATCGACTTTTTTGGTGTAGTGGATGCATACTCTCAAAATGTAACAGAGAGCTGGAATAACTAGGTTTCCTATATATAGTTGAATCAAATCCTCTCTTAACATAATTTTTGGTAAGTGTTATATCCAAAAAATGCACAGTGTCCCCCTGAATATCCACTGTAAATTTCAAGAAATCTGTAGTAGTATGCAAATAGTAAACAAAATATCCAATTTATCTACAGTGTCAATCCAGGAAAAAAACATGCCATCTAAAAAACGTACATAGAATGTCCAACAGTCCTTAAATTCTGAATTAAGCACATAGTTCCATTGCCAATAGGAAAGGACTGTGTTTGCAAACATGGGGGCTCAAGCTGCCCCAATTTCTACTCCTGTCTTCTGCCAAAAGTACTGGCCCTCAAACATTAAGAAGTTGTTTTCTAAGACTACGTCAATGAGTTCCATGAGCGTATCCACCTTTCTTTGGTCCAGTGTAGTGTTGTGCCTTAAGTAGTCATAAGACCAGTCTGGACCTAATCTATGTGGAATAACAGAGAAGAGATCCTGCACATCAATAGTAACAAATATAATCTCTTCCCTAAACAAATCATTGGTTATTCTGCTGACAAAATCCCAAGAGTCTCAACAGGACAGGGTTTGTTTTTAAAAGAGTTTTTGTATAAAAATCAATGTATTTTGCAATACACAAAGTTTTTGATGCCTTAGCGTCAACTATAGGACACAATGGTGGATCTACAACAGCTTTATAAACTTTTGGGATCCCAAATATTGTGGGGATCTTGGGGTTACATATGTTAAGGAAATTGTGTTCTTCCATAATCATTTAACTATTGAAAAGCATGTCCTCAAGAATAAGATCTATTTTGCAATAGGCTATATTTATTTCATTGATGGAAGCTTCCTCGTAGGTGTCCGAGTACAACATGCTGAACATTTTGTTTACATAATCATTCCTGTCCATTACCACCACCCCACCCCTTTGTCTGGCTTCATAACATGCACACTTTTGTTGTTCATTATTTCTTGTAAAAGTGTTGCTTCCATGTCACTCAAGTTGTGTTGACCTCTTGCATGCTTAGCTGTTTTTAAATAATTTCTAAAGTTAAATTCACACAACTTTTCAAAAAGTAAAACTGTAGGATGAAGGGGGGCTAAAGTACTAGGTATCTTAATGAGGTTTGCAGAAAAGGAATTAAGTTCAACATGTCTGTTGTCATTGAAGTACAACCTAAAGTAAATTTTTCTAGTGTATAACTTTAGGTGAATCAGGGCTTCTTCAATTTTTATACTTGTGGTGGGTACAAAGGTAAATCCCTTTTCAAATAAATTTGCCCAGTTAACACCAATGTTTAACACACTATAGCTGTACACCTTAAAATCTCCTTCTGCATTGTGTATGATGGTATACTTGTTTAGTTCCAATTCCTGTAAATGCAGTTGTCTCTCCCCCTCCATCCTATTCCAACTCTCTGTCCCCTTCTCTGCCTCCCCCTGTTGTAAGAGGCATTCGACTCCCAAAAACTCGGGGGTGTCTGATGGTATTGTGCCCATTCCGCTCTCTCTCTCTAGAAGCCTCTGTGAATGTCTGAGCGGGGGTTCCCTAAAGGGGATTCAGGCTGGTTTGGTGTACTTCAGGTTCAGTAACCTCTTCTAGAAAATTTGCCTCCCATTTACATGGTCTACATGGGAAGCTGGTATTTCATTTCCAAAGCTTGGTGGGTGGGGGGTTGATAGGCTACACCTTTGTCACACTCAGCTCTATCTCTTTTAAGTTTTTTTAATTGTCTTATTTTTCATCAAAAAAATATCACTTTCAATATTTTAAGCATATCATTGTATTCCTCTAACTTATTTTCAAATAATAAATCATTATGCATACTTTCATTTAGTCTATTACTAACAACATTAAGTTCACACATTTGTCTATCATAATCCTTAATAAGTAGTTCAAGCAGCTCACATCCATGCCTGTTAAACAATTTCAACAGTTCCTGGTGCAGTGTAGAGTCCCTTTTAAGTCCAGTGGGATATTTCCATACCTGTAATCCCTTTGTTATACATTTCACACGCAGGCATTCTCTGAGGTAACTTGTTTCAAGCTGAAGCTTCTTGAATTTATACACATATTCCCCAAATGGTTTAAACTGCTGGCGAAAGTTCCCTACCTCACTATGCCTTTGTGATGATTCCCCTGTCCATCATTAGCAAGCCAGTTTGTAAAGTCAAAACTATTCCTAGCTTCAGTTGAAGCTCTAAATGTGTCCACATTAAGGCTAGGCAATCTTGTTGTTGTTGTTCTTCTTTCGGCTTTTCCCGGTTAGGGGTCGCCACAGCAGAAGTCCGGTCCACTAATGATTGGCAGTAGAGTTTCATGGATGCTGAGGTGCCAGCTCAATGTCCAACCTTCAACAAAGGCATGCCCATTTACGCATGTCTTTCGAATGCCACCCAACCGCGGGGAGGACATGCAGACTCCGCACAGAAGGAACTCCCCGCACTCTAGCCGAGAATCGAACGGGAGAACCTCTTGTTGTGAGGCAAGAATGCTACCGCTGCACCACTGCGGCTTGGATAGGCTATCTTGTGTCTGTTAAATTGCAGTTTGAGTTTGTAGGACCATCCTCTGGTGTTCGTTGGCCAGGTATAATTTCTGTAGCTCCTAAACCATCGCCCGATTGGCTAAACAGTACGCCACTCAAATGAGGTTCATTCAGATCTGGTCTCTGTGGTTGCAAGCCAACCAAAAGGTTTTGGGTAAACTGATTCACCAAAGCTGTTAATTTCCCAATGGTTGCTGCAAATGAATCATGCAGCTGCTGAAAGTAAGTTAGAGGAATACAATGATATGCTTAAAAGTATTGAAAGTAATATTTTTTGATGAAAAATAAGAAAATTAAAAAAAACCTAAATGAGACAGAGCTGAGTATGACAAAGTTGTAGCCTATCCACCCCCTCCCACCAAGCTTTGGAAATGAAATACCAGCTTCTCATGTAGACCATGTAAATTGGGGGGGGGGGGGGGACTTGCTAGAAGAAGTTACTGAACCTGAAGTACACCAAAACCAACCTGAATCCCCTGAAGACGTTCACAGAGGCTTATAGAGAGAGAGGAATGGGCACAACACCATCAGACACTCCCGAGTTATTGTGAGTCAAATGCCTCTTACAACAGAGGGAGGCAGAGAAGGGGACAGAGAGGTGGAATAGGATGGAGGGGGAGAGACAATCGCAATTACAGGAATTGGAACTAAAGAAGTATACCATCATACACAATACACAAGGAGATTTTAAGGTGTACAACTATAGTGTGTTAAACATTGGTGTTAATTGGGCAAATATATTTGAAAAGGGATTTACCTTTGTACCCACCACAAGTATAAAAATTGAAGAAGCCCTGATTCAGCTAAAGTTATGCACTAGAAAAATTAACTTTAGGTAAATTTCCCTAGTGCTTCTGGACCTAGATACCGGTCTCTGCCTAGAGCGGTAAGTGCTTTATACAAAGGACAACTTAATTTACTAGGAACAAAAGTGGAAATGTTAGGAAATGCTTTTTTTTCTAATACTTGCTCATAACTGTGTGTTATATGGTTGGCAGATAGCTGAATTGCAAAGAGTCACTGCGACTGTGTTTTAAATCCACCGTACGTAAAATTAGCTTCTCATAGGTTCAAAGTTCAGTACTAGGCTAACTGCCCCTGCGAGACATTTTAAACCTAGTCAGTTATCCCTTGTAAGACTCAAACCCTGCACCTTGTGTTGGTAAGGCAAACACCTTATCCATTAAGCCACCCTCCCAACCCACTGTTGCTTGCTAACTACTGGATGAGTTTTAACTGATCTTGGCATTATTATTAGTTAGTATCTCTGTACCTGAACAGTGAAACAGTGAAACACTTTTGGCATTTTAGTAGATAGTATCTCTGTATTAGAACTGCTGTACTGAATAACTGTGAAATGCTAGAGTACTGTATTTTATAGTACCTGTTATAGTGTGAACACAGCCTGTTTACCTTGCTATACTCACCAGTGTTTTAGAGACTTAAAATGTTGTTTAAAGCTAATAAGTAGTGATAACACCCTGAACAAATTCTCTCTCTGTCCCTGTGCCAGGTTTATCCCCCTACTGCTCAGCTCTGAATTTTAAAGACAACAACTTGCTTGCAACCACACTGGATGCTAACCTACCCACAAAGGTTATTATCTAAGCTTTAACAGTACTCCTGTAGCAGACACCGAACCTTTCTGGGTCTACAGCACTAGGAAGCAGCCCCTAGGACTCCCTGTACTCTGTACCTTTGACTTTGAACTGGATTCACAAGTCACTAGTTGTAGAAAACTGTACCCTCTAAAAATAAATCTTAAGTTTTTCCTGACTGGATCTGCCAGTCGCTAGTTAAAACCTATAATTTGCTCCTAAATGACCCCAAAAGTAACTCATACAACTGCAGCATAAGTTACAAAAAGCAAAAGAATTGACTGCAGTTAACTTAAAAACTAACAAATATCAGCTTTTAACTCCTTACCTCACAGGCACGCACATAAGGTATCTTGTGGTCTGGATTAGCCCTGCTCCGCTCGCCCTCGCTGCACTTGGGCTAGCTCCGCACCCCTCCCTGCCCCCAATTCCCACCCACCTCCCACTGCTGCTAAATTTAAAGGCCAAAGAACCACACCCCCTCTACCATAACCTATCATAGAGAACTACAACTTCCAACCACCACCTCTTCCTGCCACAAAGCCTCTCTGTGATACTAATATTCTCCTCCTCCAAATATAGCCCTAAACAACAAACCCCAAACAAGTACTATGTTATCCTCCAAAGTAAGACTAATACTGCCACTTTTATCACTTTTGCTCATTCCTTATCTTCTCACCACCTATGAAAACCAGCCCTATCTAGGCTTTCACTGCCCCATATCCCAAACCATCACTACTCCAATTTCAAATAAAACCGATCATCTCATAACTTGCTATGAACTTGACTCCTCCACTCTTAAATACCATCAACTAAACAGACCATTGCCTATTCCCCTAAAACCAGATCTTATCAACAAAATAATTAACAAAGCCCTGAAAATCATTATTACCATTCAATACAGCATGATAAGGGATGGAGACATCCACCCAAACCCTGGTCTCACCACACCCACAAATACTAGCCCCCAGACCATCACCCTTCAACATTTTACTGACAACAAGGCCCCCTAACTCTCTCCTAACGTGTCACCCAAACATCAGGAGCTTAAATAACAAGTTCATAATCTCCATGCCCTTTTAACAGTCTACTCACCTGATGTGCTATGTTTCACAGAAACCTGGCTAAAACCAGGAACTAAAGACAATGAAGTTATCCTGCCAGACTTGATTGCAAGTCTAGGAAAGGTGAGGGAGTAGCAGCCCTCTATAAAATATACTAGACATCACTCTAGCTCCACAACAACCTCTCCTGTTCAATAATGCCGAAATTATCATTACCAAATTACAACTTAACATAAATAAAAGTATATTCATAGTATTGCATGTACATCCCCCAGGTAATAATTTAAACACCCTAGAAGACTTCCTACAATGGATATCCAGTACATACCCCCATGAAACAATGGTGTTAGGTGACCTTAATTCTGATTGGAATAACTGCTCCTCTGAATCTCCCACAACCCATGTAAACCTTCATGGTTACACACAACTCATTACTACACCCACTAGAATAAACAAAAAACAATAACAAAGATAGCATCCTGGACTGGATCCTTATCAACAACCATCCTGACCTGTACAACTCTGGCACCCTCCCAGACGATGTGAGTGACCACTTACTCAGTTACATCATCAAACATAAAGCAGACAACCTCCACCAAACCACCTATAAACTGATCAGAAACAATAAGAAATGCAATGCCACCCTTTTCCAGAATGAACTCAAAGCATGCAATTGGTCTGTCCTAAAGCATCTTCCATTCGATGATGCTGTAGCCTACTTTAATGTCAGATTCCTTACTATTCTCAATTCTCATGCTCCCATTTGCACCCTTAGAACTAAAACTAAAACTGCCCCCGGCTCTCTAAAGAAACCAAAATCATAGCAAGAAATAAAGCATGGGACAAATGGCTTATCTCTAAAGACCCACTTGACCAAATCAAATTCCGACAGTTAAGGAATGATACCAAAACATCTACACTGCTAGATAAAAAAAACTTCTACCACCACCTTCAGCAAAAGCATCAAAACAAACCTCAAAAGTTTTGGGCAGGAATTAACAAACTGCTCCACCCTGGTCAATCTTCCACTCCTACCCCATCAGCTTGAAACTTAAAATTCCCCAAGGAAACTGCACTGGCTCCCAGTTGCTCTAACCCTGATTCTTCCCTAGACATCACCCCACTCTCCTTTAATTTCCAGCCTGTTTCTACATCAACCATCAGGTCTCTGATTAATAAATTAAAGCCCACTACCCTAGCAGCCGACCTCCTTCCACCAGAATATCTACAAAAAGTGGCAGATGCCATTGCATATCCTGTCTCCATTATTATAAACTGAACCTTGTCAGAAGCCACTATCCCTTCGATCTGGAAGATTTCCCATGCTATCCCTCTCCACAAAGGGGGCAACTCACTAGAACTATCAAGCTATAGACCAATAGCCATACTGTCACCACTGGCCAAAATAATGGAAAAATGTGTTCATAAGCAACCCAGGCTCTATTTCACTCAGAATAAACTATTAGCTAAGTCTCAGCACAGCTTCAGGCCAAATCACAGCACCACCTCAGCTCTCCTATCCTTTTCTAACTCCATTAACCACAACCGTAATGCTAACAAGCTAACCTCAGCCCTCTTTTTAGATCTCTCTAAGGCATTTGACATGGTCAATCATCAATTACTTATCCATACCCTAAGAACGTTCTCACTAAATAATTGTGCAATTAAATGGTTCCAATCTTATTTAAATGGCAGACAACAAGCTGTACTCTGGCAGAACACACAATCTACCCATCTTTCCATTACACTAGGTGTTTCCCAAGGTTCCATACTAGGACCTTTTCTCTTCTCTGTCTTTATCAATGATCTACCCACAGTCACTCCGAAGGCTACCTGCATTCAATATGTGGATGATTCCACTGTAATCTGTGCAGCCTCTTCCATGGGTGATCTTGTGACACTAACCCAAAATACATTTAACATTGTTGAAAAATGGTTTGCAGACCGTCAGCTTATCTTAAACCCTAACAAAACTAAGCTGCTTATTTTTTCCCCCACTTGCAAGTCCTCCTCTCTTCTTTACTATAAAATCCAACAATGGCACACTGGTATCCCCAGATGTGCACGCCAAACTCCCAGGAGTCCCAACTGATAATACCCTAAAATATGATATCCATGTCAATCAAACTATCAAAACTGTTAACAAAAACTAGGCTCCCTCTATAGGATCAAACCTTTCCTCATTCCACTTGCCAGAATTTTTGTAGCTCACTCCCACTTACTGTTTACCCTTCTCTATGCCTACCCCCTATTCACCAACTTGAATAAAACCACTCTTAGCAAACTCGGTAGCTGCTATAACCATATTGCTAGATTTGCTGCAGGTACGACCTATAGGACACACCACTGCCTCAACTTAACTCAACTAGGGTGGCTTGAATGGACTAGTCTACTGCAATACAACCACCTGATTATCGCCCATAAAGTTCTTAATCACCCTGATAAGACACCTGCACTAAATACAATTATTAACCCCTACAGTAACCTAAGGTCACTTCGCTCTGCCAATAAACTGCTGGTTCAAACCTCCAAAAGCAAAAATGTGGCTGGGGACTGTCTATTAACTCTATAGGCAAGATTTGGAATTTTCTTCCTGCTGAACTCACTCTTGAACCCTCTCTAACCCAGTTTAAAAAAAGTCTCAAACTATACTTTCAAAGGCACTGGCAATGTCCATGTTCAAAACCTGACTAACCCTACCCACTGATAAGGATACCTTGCCTAGTTAAATCTGTCAACCAGTCTCTAAGTTGTACAAGTTCTTACTTTCTTGATTGTGAAACTGTGTGAAAATGTTACTTATTAAGAGTTTGTAACTGGTAAAATCCCTATATGTATTAAACTGCTGGTTACCTAATCTAATTGTGTAACATGTTTTTAAAGGCATGTAACCTAATTTTGTGATTTTTTTAAAAATCTGTAAACTATGTTTTCAATTTGTATCTATTACTAACGCAACTTATAACTTGTAACTTTTCTCCCCGGGCCTTCGCTGAAAATGGATATATACCCAGTCGGACTAGCCCGGTAAACAAATGTAAAATAAAATAAATAAAATAAATAAATTGTATTTTAAAGACAATAGACATGTTGAACTTAATTCCTTTTCTGCAAACCTCATTAAGAGACCCAGTACTTTTAACCCCCCTTTCATCCTACAGTTTACTCTTTGAAAAGTTGTACTTTAGAAATTATTTAAAAACAACTAAGCATGCAAGAGGTCAACACAACTTGAGTGACATGGAAGCAACACTTTTACAAGAAATAATTAACAACAAAAGTGTGTGTGTTATGAAGCCAGACAAGGGTGGTGGGTGGTGGTAATGGACAGGAATGATTATGTAAACAAAATGTTCAGCATGTTGTACTCAGACACCTACGAGGAAGCTTCCATCAATGAAATAAATATAGCCTGTCGCAAAATAGATCTTATTCTTGAGGGCATGCTTTTGAATAGTCAAATATCTATGGAAGAACACAATTTCCTTAACATGTGTAACCCCATGACCCCCATGATATTTGGGATCCCAAAAGTTTATAAAAATGTTGTAGCTCCACCATTGCGTCCTATAGTTGACGCTAAGGCATCAAAAACTTTGCGTATTGCAAAATACATTGATTTTTATACAAAAACTGTGTTAAAAACAAACTCTGTCCTGTTAAGAGACTCTTGGGATTTCCTCAGCAGAATAACCAATGATTTGTTTAGGGAAGAGATTATATTTGTTACTATCGATGTGCAGGATCTCTTCTCTGTTATTCCACATAGAACAGGTCCAGACTGGTCTTATGACTACCTAAGGCACAACACTACACTGGACCAAAGGAAGGTGGATACGCTCATGGAACTCATTGAAGTAGTCTTAGAAAACAACTTCTTAATGTTTGAGGGCCAGTACTTTTGGCAGAAGACAGGTGTAGCAATGGGGGCAGCTTGTGCCCCCATGTTTGCAAACACAGTCCTTTCCTATTGGCAATGGAACTATGTGCTTAATTCAGAATTTAAGGACTGTTGGACATTCTATGTACGTTTTTTAGATGGCATGTTTTTTCCTGGATTGACACTGTAGATAAATTGGATATTTTTTTTACTATTTGCATACTACTACAGATTTCTTGAAATTTACAGTGGATATTCAGGGGGACACTGTGCATTTTTTGGATATAACACTTACCAAAAATTATGTTAAGAGAGGATTTGATTCAACTATATATAGGAAACCTAGTTATTCCAGCTCTCTGTTACACTTTGACAGTATGCATCCACTACACCAAAAAACGTCGACTGTAAAGGAGCAATGCATGAGGCTAGCAAGAATGGTGTCAGGAGATGATGACTTCCAAGTGGAATTAGAAACACTTAAAGGAATGCTTGTAAGGAAGGGATATCCAGCATTGTTTTTGAAAAAAAATCTTTAATGATGTCTGTAGGAAGAGGTTCTCAGGGCACTTTATTCCACTATTAGGAAGGTTTAATGCTACACTCACCACCCCTAGTGATAGAATGAGTGACACAGTAGAGGGAACAGGTGGCAATAAATTCAAAAATGGAATGGTGTTGAGGTACACTAATGAATTTGATGACTTAAGGGAGATTTGAAGTCAACCCGGACCACCTTAGCGCAGTGGGAAAAAGACCAGTAGTGATATACAAAAAAGCTCCTAGTTTTAAATTGATACTGGAAAGAATGGAAAGAGGTGAAAATAAGGGGAGAATGGTCAAGTGCGAAAGCTGTAATCAATGCAAATATGTTATGGAAGGTTCTTCCTTTAATATACATGGCTTTGGGTACATAAAATCCAGTGGCAGGTTTACATGTTCCACTAAGGGCGTTGTTTATCTAGAGTTATGCACACTTTGCAAAGCTTTCTACATAGGGAAAACTAAATGTAAATGTAGGCAAAGGATATATCAGCACATATACAACATCAAAAAGAAAGATGAAAACAATGCCCTATATAGGCACATTAAATCCAACTCCATGCACCAGTTCAAGTTTTGCATTATTGAGCACGTTAACTTAACGGGGGGGGGGGGGTGATGACTTACTAGAATTTTTAGAACTTAAATGGCAACTTAGGTCCAATGCCACCCAGCCAACATGTTTAAATGAAAATGTTTCAATTTCCAGCATACTAAAACTCAAAGCTGGATATTATTTTGGGTAATTATATACATTGATGTCATAAGATATGCATTTGATATGTGTTACATAGGGTATGAAAATGTTTTTGCTAAGAGTATTATACAAATACTGAAAAAGTGTATTTAATTTTATCTGTAGTAATCTTTCAAGTGCACTGCATATTGTAAATTATTTTTTTGCAACTGTTATGTTTTTACTAGTAGGTTTGATAACATTGTAGCTGTTTATGCTGGCACTCTGAGGAAATTTTACAAATTTGAATATTATGTAATCAATTAATTTAGTATGCTGTATAAAAAGGTTTCTTGACTTATGGGCAATTGTTCTGATGAAGTCCAGTTACCAGAGGACGAAAGCGCTTAACCTCTATTGTTGTTTTATGAGTTTGTTTAAGTAATAAATTTATGTTTTGAGCAGAACTCGACTCTAAAGTCTTTTCCCACCAGTGTGACTGTTCTTGGTTTCTGGATTGAATTTGGTCTGCTGATATATTATTGCAGATATACTGCTACAGCCCATACTCTGCTGGCATACACAGTTGTGCAACTATTCTGTGACCCCACTGTTTGGCATCTCCCATGAATAATGTAGTGGGGTTTCCAGCCATGTGGTCTAATGAATATTATGGGGCACATACTATTGGGCAGAGTACCTGTTGTCCCAAGTAGCTGTTAAATCTATGCAAGTAGCCCAGTAGCCCACTATATTCTCTTGCATACATGTGGCAGGTCCACACATATGCTACCATATTCTAGTACCCCTTACAAGTGGTGATTCGCTGTGTGACTTACCTTGTGAATACAGCAGTTGAGAGACCTGTAGTTCAGGGCTGACTCTGTCTGATACATGCAGTCCACAGCCAATACATGGTGAGGTACAAGTTGTGTGGACTGACTGACATAATTTTTACTAATGTGTATGCGAGTCAGAGTAAGGTGTCATTCCCAGGGCCCTAAGTTGTCAGTGCATGTGCTATGCATTGTCTCTTGGCCAAGGCTAGGGCATACTGGGCATGCCTATGTCTGCCTACAGGGACAACCTCTGGGATTTCTTCATCCAAGTCCCTATGTGGGTGTGGCTGTGGGGACCTAGGCACTGGTGGGGGGGGGCTGTGTATCCCCTCTCAGATTGTAGGGTTTCTGTAACCTTTATAGTGCTCTGCTGTAGGTGCAGCCTTTGTGATTGGCTACCTGTGATGCATTCCGCCTGCCAAGTACATCATTAAGGACTGTTAATGGCCCTAGTTCAAGTGGAACAGGGGTCATCAGTAATTAAGATATCATTGCCTTTCTCAGCGAATTTTTTTAACAGCCTTTCTTTCTCAGCACTGCTGCGCGCTATGCAAACACATGCTGTGAAGGTAAACAATGTTCAGCACTCATTGTACAGGCTTCCATGAAAGATCACGCTCAGCACAGCGGCCTGACATGCAAACACACTGAAACCCACTGAAACATGTGCCTCAAAGGTAAACAAAGCTTAGAAGACACTGTACACACCCCCTGCTCAGCAGAGTAGTGTGCCACGCAAACAGGTACTGTTGTGCTCCAATGAGCTTAAAAGGCTGTGGACACACCCCCTTTTGATGTCAGCTATCTCTTCTGTGGACATCAACACGATTCTCTGCCTAAATGGATGGGATCTGTGGACACAGATACCCATTTGTGCTATTCAGTAACCCCAGCTCATTTGCATAGAGATCTGTGCACACAACCTGGGAACTACACGGTTCCAGGCCTTGCCTCATTAGCAGCCACAGCAGTCTACCTTTGTACATACTCCACACAGGGTCCTATAATGCATGTAATGTCACATGCTACTAATATTTGTTTTTATACTTTTTAAGTTTTTTTTTCTTAACAGCATGTTTGCACACTGCAGCACACCGCGAGAACATAATCTGATTATTAAAAAAAATATATTTTAAATTATTTTCCATTTGGTTTTGGACACAGTGGATAGTTTTGCACATATTTGTGTTTACTATGCTATTTCTGTCTTTCTTACTGCACTTTTACAACCCCTATTCTCTGTTTCACATCCTGTACATGGAATTTTTCCATGTACATTTTGGACACCAACATGGGGTCTGCAGGACTGCTTATCTTCTTGCTTAATTGGTATAGCACCCTCATTTGCATGCAATTCACCTGCTTATGAAGTGATCTGCATGCCATGGACACTTCCATGTTGGCATGCTCGTGCACACTCCTCAGCTCTGTTTACTGGATTGCACACCTGCCTACTTTCGTGTAAGCAGTGTGCCATTATGCCTACATGGAAGATAAGTCCATGTAGGCTTTATTAAATCCTTCCCATTATCTACTGATTACTTTTGAATACATACAGGTATACTTTTTGCTGCAGTAATCTAATCTTAATTACTTTTATGTATTTATTATATTTTCTGCCCATTGTATTTAACATTTGCTGCATTGTCTTGAGTCACAAATGAAAAAAAGTGATATTTTAGCAAGGGGGGGCGATGTAAAAAGTGATATTTTAGCAAGGGGGGATGAAAAAAGTGATATTTTAGCAAGTGGGGAGGACGTCCTGGCAACTGTAATTACCCAGTTAAGTAAATGTATGAAAACGCTAATTTTGCCTTCATTTATCAAGCTAATTTGTGTGTTTGTGTGTTTGTGTGTTTATGAATATGTTATACTGCTAGTACATAGGGAAGGACAACTGACAGAAACATGGTTCAAATGTGTTGCAAATTCTTTTTGAAAACCCTCAATGGCTGAGGCATAGAACCATATGGAAAACTGTACCTGTTTTTAAATGGAGCTCCTCAGTTGTTCATAAAACATTTCACAAACAGACTCTTGTGCTAATTTACAAAGAGTACAGTATAACATATGCATGGAGTGCTTTTGAGGACATGTTTGAGTATTGTTCCATTTTTGCCCTGCAGTGTAAGCCTATATTTTACCCAAGACAGGCTTAGGCCAGAACTCAGGAAGATTGGCTTATATGCAACACATCCCACTTTCCTAAGCCATGAACTCAATAAAGATCAGACAATCATTTTAGTAATAAACTTCTAAGTGATTGTTATAACGATATCATGCAGAAAAACAACACACTGAAGCAACAAAGCCAGTTTATTGCAGCCCATTAAGTCAGAGTGAGTTATAGGTAGCAACTACAAACCATCACTGATACATTTTAATGGGCTCTACTGACTATGCAGCCTTTAAATTATATTAGTTCCAATAGCTGAACAGCAGCTTTGTTTGTTGCAAAAATGAATAAGTTAGAATAAGATAATTTTTGTCATGATCATGTTGTCTCAAAACTTAACATTTTGCAAGGAATCTTTATTTACTGGAACGTTAATGCACTTTATGCAGCTCTAATATAACTTAACTGCACTTTTAAACCTTCTGTTTCAGATGATGCAGTCAGAAAGCGATTGTTTCTAATTTCCAAATTATGTCGTCTGGCAGAAAAAGAGCTAGAGGGTCTTGTAACTGTCTGTGCTTTATTCTGCAGCAATACTGTTGTTATGCATTTTTTGAATGGAAGTCGATCCCCTAAACCTTTAAGTATATTTCACGTTGAATGAAATGTAACCTAACATTGTGTGAGGTTCTGCAGGCAGAGCACTAAGGGTGTTTACAAACGTAAGTCTCTTTCTCTGTTTCTCACACACACACACACACACACACATACACACACACACACAGACACACTCCTTTTTTCATGTTACATATGGCTATATAAACTTGTATTATTGCAGAGCTACCATCCGAGGTTTTCAGGGAATAAAGGGATAAAATAAAATATTGACAAACAGTAATATAGTGAGAAACAAAAGCATTATTGTATTATCTAATGTCAGGGCAGATTATACCAGTAGAACTGAATACCATTTAATATTGCATTATGTTGCCTCCCGCTAACCTGAACAGGGAAAATGTGATTTTATTTTTGTGTTTTTCTTAAAATGCCTCTTGCATTTGTTGCATGAAGAAATTATTACCAGTTGTCTTACAGTATGATGCACTTTTACTCATATTGCCTGCTACCTTAGGCCTGTTCTCTTCTGAATGCATTGAAAGTTTGGGTGGAGGTGAGAGAGTAAACTAACAGTAGTGATAAAGACAACTTGTATGGAGATGTGTTAAGAGAGGACTGAAGGTGAAAAATGGACAAATATGACGAGTTGGGAATTAACTTTCACATGTCTGTGTTCATTTTTGGGGAAATCTATTAACTTTTGTTGCAAAACAAAGCATAGAATGCAGCTGTATGATAGGAAAATTAAATGGCCGAAATCAGTTCTGCTTATGATTGAAGTGCATGCCATTTAATGGAAAGGTGATAGTATACAATGGGCTGCTATATTCAGTGGATGGAGACGTAATTAGTATGTTTCCAAAAACTTTTTTTCATTATTTTCTGTTATGATTTGTTCCATGACCATCTAGCCTCAGCCCCAATAGTCCTGTTTATTCCTCTCTTTCTGCTAGTGTCACTGGACATGTGGAAGGACAGGTGAGAGCCAAGACCTGTGGACATCTTCCTGTTGGGATGGCAGTTATGAGACTTTACCATTCTCCTACAGCTCTCCCTGTTGGACAACATGTGCAGCACTCACTGCATCTACTATCGGGTGAGTGCCTTCATCTACACAACCATAATGCTGGATTACAGTGGAAGTTCTCTTTGCCATTGCTCATACAACAGAGTCTTTACACATAATGAGTACAGTGGCGGGCCTTCCCCCTGATGGTGTACTTGTGGAGGGAGAGAATACATATCCAGGATGGTGAGCTGGCCTTGGTCATTCACTCTCATTGCTGTCCAGCACCTGGGTCACTAATCAAACATGGGTCAGCTAGGGTGGAGTCTATGTACCATACGGCACATTATACATATCCTGTTTTCTACAGAGCTAACTTATAAAAGCAGTATTTGCTTTTGGGGATGTGTGAGCTTATATCCCACCCCTGGGCAAAGAGTGCAATAACAGTGCAGTTTGGAACCATGAGGCTGCTTCTGTTGGAATATGAACTGTGATAGAAACAGAATTCACACTGAAGTCCCTAACCAAAGTTAGCTTAAGGGTAGCAGAATTTGTGGTGTGGGTCAGCATTCAGAATGGTAGGTGTCTGCAAATCTGACAATAGGGCAATCATTTATTTATTTTAAACCAATGAAGAAAGAACCAGGTTACCACTGAGACTGTCCTTCTTAAACGGTGTTCCAGTTTTATTGGCAATAAACACAAAATACTTCTTTAAGCTCAAAAATACTAATACACTTTTCGTCGTTGTTAGTACTACGACTTCCTCAGAAGAAAACAAATGCATAGCAGTCTTCCTAGTTTATAAAGCATGCCTTTGTTAATTATTTAATTGATTAATTCATCATCAATTCCTTTAAAGGGCTGCTAGCATAAGATATACTAAAATACAGGTACTTCTTTTGCCTTTGCGATTTTTTTACCTTTGCGATTTTTTTAAAAACCTTCCTTTTATTATTATACTTAAAATAATCTTTAAAATAATCTTACTTTGTTTATTTTGAGAGATGAAATTTACAATGTAACATACTAAAAGTAGATTTTAAATCATACATTTACAACATTCTTGATGATATACTTTTTAGCCTCTTTAAAAGAAAATATGTACATTATATTAAAAAGTTAGAAAGAACCTTAGGAAAAGGGCATTAGAAAAAACACATTTTGACTGGTACAAAAGACTTATACGGGTTTGAAAAACTTAGAAGGGGTTAAAAACTAATAAAGGGTTCAAACCTTGTAGGGGGTTAAAACCGTTTCTCTACCGGTTTACATATCTTGAAGAAAGCTCTAACATTAAGCTTTCTTGGGAATGGACTACAGAAATAGTGTCCTACAAAAATAGTGTACTATAAAATTAATGTACATTATAAGACGTTTGAGATTCTCAAAATAAAACCTTTATTATTTTTGTATATTAGTTTTTAACCCCTTCTAAGTTTTTCAAACCCGTATAAGTCTTTTGTACCAGTCAAAATGTGTTTTTTCTAATGCCCTTTTCCTAAGGTTCTTTCTAACTTTTTAATATAATGTACACATTTTCTTTTAAAGAGGCTAAAAAAGTATATCATCAAGAATGTTGTAAATGTATGATTTAAAATCTACTTTTAGTATGTTACATTGTAAATTTTATCTCTCAAAATAAAGTAAGATTATTTTAAAGATTATTTTAAGTATAATAATAAAAGGAAGGTTTTTAAAAAAATCGCAAAGGTAAAAAAATCGCAAAGGCAAAAGAAGTACCTGTATTTTAGTATATCTTATGCTAGCAGCCCTTTAAAGGAATTGATGATGAATTAATCAATTAAATAATTAACAAAGGCATGCTTTATAAACTAGGAAGACTGCTATGCATTTGTTTTCTTCTGAGGAAGTCATAGTACTAACAACAACGAAAGTGTATTAGTATTTTTGCGCTTAAAGAAGGATTTTGTGTTTATTGCCAATAAAACTGGAACACCGTTTAAGAAGGACAGTCTCAGTGGTAACCTGGTTCTTTCTTCATTGGTTTGTTTTTGTGGTTCTGCTTTCGGTATTTATTTATTTTATTTATTTATTTGCAGTTTGTTTGCCAGGCATAGAGTCCCAATTGGGAGGGAATCCATCCCATTTTCAATGGAGTCCTGGGGAGAAAAAATGAGTTTGTGTGCTTGGAAGAGTTGGGTATAAGTGAAGAGGTTAGGTAGCTCAAGCCAATTTAGTGGGTGAAGAGAATTACAATGGTGAGAAATGGCTCTGTGACCTGCTGCAAATGTTGATATCTTGTTATAACAAGAGGAGAGTTTTGTTCTGAGGCAGGATTGCAGGTTGGTGAGGATAAATGCACCATATAGGAGGGATGGGATGAGGTAAGTACTGGCAAGTATGAGCCTAGTGGAAGGGGAGATATAACAACAATGGTGGCATAGCATGCCAAGTTTTTTGTGGGGCTTTTTGATATTTACTTGTAAATGTTTGTCGAATTTTAGTTGATCATCTATGAGTACTCCTAGTAGTTTAGTGTCAGAGACTATTTCTAGGGGAGTATTATTTTTGTTGGTGATTATAAATGAGTGTTTATCCATGGAAGAGGTTTTGGAGGCAGTGAATTACATAAGTTTAGTTTTGGTTGCATTAAGAGCCAGATAGTTGTCTAGCATCCACTGCTCAGTAGAGGAGAAGGCACTTTTGGTAAGCTTATTTAGAGTGGGGATAGAAGGGGAGGAGCAGATAATGGTAGAATAGTCGGCATATTGGATGGGGCTGGAGTTTGGAATGGCTTGGTAGAAGTTCATAATTAATATGTTGAATAGTAGGGTGCCTAAAATGGAACCTTGGGAGACACCTATGGTAGTATTAAGGAAGGGTGAAGTGGGTTTATTCCATTTGACTGCTTGTTGTCTGGTTGTGAGGTAGCTGGAGAACCACTTGGTACAGGAAGGGGATAGGTTTAATTTGGAGAGTTTATTAAGAAGCAGGTTGTGGGAAATAGTGTCAAATGCCTTGGAGAGGTCGAGGAGAAGGGTGGACATAAAATGGCTGGAATCATGGGCTTTGTTTATTGTTTCAAGGAAGGAGAGGAGAGCAGTGGAGGTGCTATGACCAGGTTTGAATCCTTGCTGTGTGGGCGTAAGAAGCTGGTTGTTGATGAGATAGGGTAAGGGTTGTTGGTGGATACATTTTTCAAGAAGCTTAGAAATAGGGGATAAGATAGCAATAGGGCGTAAGTTTGGAACATCATTATTATTACCTCCTTTATGTAGAGGAATAATAAAGGCTTTCTTCCAGAGCTGGGGGACCTGGCTTTCTGAGATAGACCAATTAATTAGTATGCTGATAGGGAGAACATTGGCTTCTGCAGCTACTTTTAGGAAGTAGGAGGGAATTTCATCAGGGGCACTGGAACCAGGTTTTAATTTTAGGAGAAATTTTTTTATGGTGGATATAGAAATGGGATTGATAGAGAAAGGTGGAGGTTGGGGGCAAGGGATGCTAGGGGAGGAAGGGATGGGTGCACATGAAGGAGGGGGTGTAGAGGTGTTGGTGAAAGACAATGTTAGTTTGCTTATGGACTCTGTGAAGAAAGAGTTACATTGGGTGGCTAAGTCCACGTCAGAGGCATCTGGGTTGGGGCAAGGGTTTTCTTTTTTTCCTGGGTTGAGGAGCAATGAGATTCTTTTCCAAAATAATTTGGAATTGGAGTTGTGGTTGGTTTGGAAAGTGGAGAAATAGGCTTTGTGGTCTGAGGTAATAAGTGTTCTGACTTTATTTCATAGTCTTTTATATTTGTTTAGGGTGATAGTGGTTTTATTTTTATGGTAACATGTCCAGGCTTTGTCATAGAATCTCATGGTAGCTAAGGTGTTTTTGGTTAACCAGGGTACAGGGTTACTTTTGATATGTTTTGTTTTTAGAGGGGCAAAGGAGTTGAGCAGATTTGTGAAACTAGAGTTAAAGTAAGAGAGAGCATTATCTAGGGGAAGAGTCTTTAATGGGTTCCAGTTTGTGCTTTTTAGTGCATTTGAGAAGGTTTCAGAATTGAAGTTCTTTAGGCAGCGAGTGGAAATATATAAGTCAGTTGTATGGAAGAGGGGAGACGGTGGGCAAAAGTGGGGAAGTGGTCAGCTAGTGGGTCTTGGAGAATACCACTATCAGAGATATAGTGAGGATGGGATTCTAGAATCCAGTCTATTGTACTTCCAGTAATGGAGCTCTTGGAAGGCCTGATAGTGGAATTGATTAGTTGTGTAAAGTTATATAAGTTAATATTGAGTGAGTTAGTGGGAGATTGGATTGTGGCCCAGTTTATGTTCACGTCTCCCAGGATTATGGTTTTGTGAGTAATGTTGGTAGAGACCCAGGAGAGAATATCTTCAAGGGATGAGATATTGTCTCCAGGGGGAATATAGAGGGAGAGAGCAAATATGAGTTTATGCTTGTTTAGGTGAAGTAGGGTTGGCATTATTTCTACCTTGCCAAATTTGGGAAAGGGTTTGGTACAGGATTTGATATAAATTGAGTAAATAGCTGGAACCTACAGTAAAGAGAATACAAGCAAAGCAGGTTACTACATGGAGGTCACACAGAGGAGGACATGGTCACCTATGCAGACACTGCCCCTAGGTACTGCATTAAATGGTAATGTAGTCTAGAAAATACTACTAAAAGTACTTATAGTGTGCAGCAGGGTCTTCAAATCACACTTGCAGCTGTGCATGTAAACAAGTGCAAACTGCAGTTTACCGCAGACTGCGAACCAGTGCTGCAGTGCAACTATTTAGCTACAGTAGTGATAATGTGGAACAGTAGGTCCCTCCTTTAGACATCTGTCAACTTCCATGAGTCCTGATTTTCAGTCGAGTGTTAGAAGATCCCTATAGTCCAGCTAGAAAGTGGGCATCATTGGGGGCTGCCCTAGACTGTTGTCCTGGCCAGTGCAGCATTGTTTCTGAATGTTTTTCTACAATAAAACTGATAAGGAAAAAATTATACCTTGAGCCAATATTAGGTGGCTTTTTAAATTCTAAGCTGAAGCTAAGCATCAGCAACGTTATACAGTCAACAGAAATGAGTGACTCAACCCTGTCTTTGTAATGTAGGCACACCCAATGTGTTAGCAACACCAAGAGCTGCTATTTGTATTAAGTGATTACAGCAAAGTGAGTAAGCAGCATGGATTAGAGCAAATTCAGGGAGGATTTCCACATCGAGTATACTGTACACTGTTGCCTAAAGCAACAAAACTGTTTTCTATCCATACATCCAGTTGCTTAATTGGATAATTTTAATAATTAAATTACATGCCTACAAGTACCTAGACATGAGTGAAGCAAATGATAATATAAAGGGTAAAAGACTACAGTAATAGCAAATTAAGGGATTTTAAATAGCAGAAGATACCCTGGCCATCAAAACAGGTGTTACCTGATTAAGAAATTATCTGTTCTCATACAGAGTAGAGAACTCATATGTACAGGATTCCACAGATGGCTTAGATTGCAAGGGAATACTCTAATCCTTTCTAGTGTCTTTTCAGAAGTTATCTGTGGTCTATGTTGTACCTAACCTAGATACTGCAGCCCGCAATAGTGGATATGTTCTTAATCTCTAACAAGGACCAAGCACTGCATAGCAAATACACAGTCCGCTCACAACAGACTTAACACTGTATTTACATTATTGTCTTGTCTGAACAGTAGATCACAGTCAAATGTAGCACAGAGAGCAGACATTTTATGAGCTGTGTATCGCTAAGCTAGTTGAAGTACTGAATTACCTCTCAGCAAAGTTTAATATACTCTTTTTCTCCCTAAAGTAAAATATAAATAGCAGTAAATCCAATCTGCTGACACTGTAGTATCCCCAGTAAGGGAAAAATATTCTATAACTGTGTCTTATAATTCAATATATGTATAGTCAAAAATGGGGTTGGGGGTTGGCATAATGATTAACGTATATACCTCACAGACACAAGGGACAGGGTTTGATTCTTATCTTTGGGTTGATAATTTTGGCTAGGTGTAAAATGGCCTGAAAGGCAGATAGCCTAGTACCATCCTATGAAAAAATACACAAGAATGGCAACCGGCATCAAATTAAAGACAGATATCAGAAAATACTCTATAATCAGTCAATGCATATGGCAGAGTACTATTGCCTAAATATGTACAACATTAAGTTATCAGAAATTGCTGGGAAAAAGAAAGGCTACTCATTCAGTAAAACATCTGAAGCAAGTAGTGAGAATACTGGGTAAATTAGAATGGAGAAGGGAAAAGGGGGTATTTAAAGCCTGTGTTTTATCATACAAGTGCAGACAAAATCCAAAGTATTTAATTAATTCAGATAGTAGTCAGCAGCGATAACAGGAACCTTACATTAATTCATTAATTACAACCTGACAAGTAGATAATACAAGCAGATGTTTACCTGTAATGCAGGCAGTAGTTGCAAATAAATGCAACTCGTGAAGCAGATCATTAAAAAAAATAAAAAACAGTTCCCTTACAGATGGGTCTAAGATAACTGTGAGTGATTAATTGCGTTAGTGCACAGAAGGACAAAATGGTCACATACCACAGCAAATTTTCATTCACTGGAAACAGGGATGTACTGCATTTTGAAAAAGGAATTCCTCTGTTTCTGCAAGAAAACTAAACTGCAAAATGCAAGAAAAAGTGTGTTCTGGAGAAGAGTTAGGATGCTGCCAGAAATAAGCTATGCTAATTTTTATTTCATTTTTTTGTTACTTTTTTATTTCATGTTTTGTTCCTTTATAAGTCCACTGAGAAAAGATTGGCTATAAATTCGGGCTGATCATTGAGGAATGCCATTGATTTGCCAAATCACTTAAAAGATCATTCAAGGACTGGATCTATAGCAGTGTTTCCATTGCATGACTATACCGTTATCTCTTTACCTAAATCCCTTATCAAGTGCCTAACACATTTTTCATTAATCAGATGAATGACTCTTCATTTTTGTAGCTTTAATGAAACTGCCTATTCCTCTAAATGGGCCACTACAATGGAGACTTTGCTTTAACCTTGTGTTGCACTGGCCCTGGAGTGGATAACTGAAGTAACAGGGGTGGGTGTAGTTGTCACAGGTGGCTGTATGGGTTGGGTTTGTCACTGACAAAAGCAATGTTAAACTTCAGTACCATTTTGTCTATTATTTTATGTATTAACATTTTATCTAATTGTGGAGATTTCCTCCTCATGCCTTTGCTGAAAAGGGGCTAAGTGCTCAGATGGACTCTCCTACTGAAAAAAGCAATAAATAAAATACATTTTAGTTGCTTGTAATAAATAGAGGGCATGTTACATGTAATGAGGTGACGTAATGTAAAATCTAAGCATTGACAGAGTTTCATTAAGACACCATTTTACTAAATCTCAGAGTGACAATGAGATAACTTCTACATGTCAAAAAGCAGCCTCACAGCTGACAGATATTAAGAAAGAACTGTATTCTAAGGGATAACCGATTCATACAGTCATTTACAATAATTTACCACAACACAAATTTGTTGGAAAAACATTATTTGAGGAGTGTTTACTGTTACGTGTAGGCATAAAAAATGTTTGGCATCATGCCGTTTTGATATTAAAATGCCAGGGATCGTAGCTGTAGTTTGTACAACATTAAAGGCTTATTCAACCAGTATCTGTCCGGAGCAGATATACCATAGATCATTCTAACAAGTGATCCCTGACATTATCCATTCACTGTGTGGGGCCATGTAAACCTCACTCACACAAGGGTCTCAAGAACCCTCTCCCAAAGCATAGAAATTCTGAACAATCAGGGAACAAGTCTGTTGTTTGATAATCTTATACATAACTTAATGTTTCATATACCCTGTGTGTGTGTGTGTGTGTGTGTGTGTGTGTGTGTGTGTGTGTGTGTGTGTGTGTGCGTGCGTGTGTGTGTGTGTGTTTTTATTTGGGTTATTCTACCTATTTGGGGATAAGAGTCTCAGACAGAATAGGGATACAAGGAGGCTCTGTCATCACCAGTCTGCAGAAACTGGCTGTCACACCTCTGTGATGCCTAAAATATCCTGGAAATGATTAGTTTCAAACAAAAGTCTACTCAGAAATGCACCTGACACTACAACAGCTGTGGTCAGAGGTAATCCATCAAATTTGTAGTCTCTTTATCAGACTTGAGGCCATATGTTAAGGATAATAGAGCTGAGTTATCGTGTATGTATTTGCAGCCACAAGTGTTCAAAACTAGACTTTGTTCACGGTGCACACCTCTCTATATCCACTTTAAGTTCTAACAAATAACAGACATACCTTTCAATTCCTTTGATCAAGAATTCTGTGCAAAGCTAAAAAATAATGGGGGACAAAGAAGCAAACATCAATATACACTTGGTGAACAATAAGTAGTATGAAACTCTTATGACTGGCGTTTTTGTCTAAACATAGTCCTCTGTGGTTTACCAGCCAGCCAAATATTTTACAAAGGACAGAGCAAAAATATGAGAGCATGGTAACAAGGCACTTTTCAAAAAAATATGTATATGCATGTGTGTGTGTGTGTGTGTGTGTGTGTGTGTGTGTATGTGTGTGTGTGTGTGTGTGTGTGTGTGTGTGTGTGTGTGTGTGTGTGTGTGTGTGTGTGTGTGTGTGTGCGTCTGTGTGTGTGTGTGTGTGTGTGTGTGTGTGTGTGTGTGTGTGTGTGTGATTGTGTGCGAACATATGTGTATGCATATATATTTATATCTAAATCCACATCTATAAAATGAGTTAATGACTTTGGGGGGAGGATTGGGACAAAGAGCATTCCCATGCTCACACTACCTTGCTCCAGCCACAACATAGGATGTCTCCCTGTTCTACCAGTACTTTCACTTTTCAGTTAGGATATCTCAGGCTGCTACAAGTACCAGACAATTGAAACTACCTCAGCTGATGGAAAACTGGCTGCTTGCAGCTTTTACTAGCAGGCTAAACATCTCCCACAGAAGCAGGAGTATTTTAAAAATCAGACCTGCTGACCTTTTCCCTTTAATTAAACAAATTAAACAAATGAATCTGTGCATGACGGTAGAGGGCTAGAGTGAACTGTGCTACAGTGTATACACTGAGTTTTGAGGACAGCAAGCATGACAGAGTGAATGCATTTTTTACTATGAACTGAAAAAACATTTATTTTATTTATTTCACATTTGTTAAATGGGTTAGTCCAACTGAGTTTGCAAACAAACCCATTTTCAGTAGAGACCCGAGGGGAAAGAGCCCCAGCAAACATAAGCAAACATAAACATACAGGACAAAAGCTATTAAAAATAACACTGGAAATACGAAATTAATTATAAAGAGAAAAACAAAAGAAAAAATGATGAACATTAAGGGTTGCACTGAAAGCAGTGGTCTCAACATTTACTACATATGAGAGTAAAAACACAAAGATAATCGTTCAAAAGAAGGACAATATATACTCATTGATAGGAAGTGAGGGGAAAAAAGATAAATAGTGTGGAGAATGGGAGGGGGGAGAGAAAGGAAAGGGCTATAGTAGTGGAGCTGAGGGTTTAGGAGGTTAGTTTAAGTAGAAGTTACTAACAGAGAAAGAAAGTTAGGAGATGCAACAGGTTATACAGTAGGACAGACTAAGACTACGTGTGGTCAAGGCAACGGCATAATTTCAATTTTAGTAGGTGGGATTTAGGCTCCTTTTTAAAACAGGAAAGGAAAGTTGTATCTAATATGGAGAGGGAGTTTGTTCCGATTTAGTGAGACATAGTGTTTGTAAAGTAGTTTGCCAGTATTCCTTTGGGGTTTATAAACTGAGAGAAGATGCTGATCAACACTCCAGAAAGGCCAGGGAGGGGCGTAGAGAGTAACGTGGGAGGTGAGAGCAGGGCAGGCAGAGGGGTTGTTGAGTATGGAAAATGTAGTGTGGAGTTGTGATTGTAGGAGAAGATGTGGAAAGTTTGTTTAGTGAGAGGCAGTGATGTAAAGAGAGTGGTTGGTTTAGAATAAATCTGGCAGTTTTGTTGTATGTTTGTTCCAGTTTCTGTATTGAGGTAGTTTGGATATTGGTAAGGCTAGGGGAAGCATATAGAAGACTAGGTAAGAGAAATGCCTGAGCAAGAGTGCGTTTAGTGGCAGTAGTGAGGAATTTTTTGTTCCTATAAAGTAGTCCAAGTTTTTGGTGGGTTTTTTTGATGGCCTATTGTATTTGCAAGTCAAATTTTAGTCGGCCATCGATTATTACCCCAAGGAGTTTGGTGTGTGAGGCAGGGGAGATAGTGGTGCCATCTAGGGAGGAAAGAGAAAAGTTGGATTTAAGGTGAGAGAGTGTCTGAGGTAGGAAGAGAAGGAGTTGAGTTTTCTTAGGGTTAAAGATTAGTTGATTGTTTTTGAGCCATTTTTCAACAGAGATAAAGGAATTTTGTGTTAGTGTGTGTAGTTCAGAGATAGTATTGGAGATAGATAAGAGAGTAGAATCGTCTGTGTATTGTATTATAGTTGAGAGACATAAGACAATTAAAAACATAATTTTAAACCTAACAAAATATGGAGGGCCTGCAGTCCATCAGGAAAGTACCATGAGCCACTCCTTCACCTCAGTAGAATATAAGACCCCAAACTAACTCAGGGCCCTAGCAGGTGTCTAGGGAGCCTTGCCTTAACTCCAGCTTTGGCTAGGGAAAGTGCAGGCAGCCCTAGAATGAGAGGAGTTTGGTGAAGCTGTGGAAAACCAAATACATTTTTGATGGTCTCAAATAGGTTCTGAAAACCCTCTGGTGACTTGGGTGGTATGTGCAGGACATTGCCTTGGCTATTTTCAGCAAGTGTGGAAAATGCTCACCACCTTCACTGTGAACATTGTTGAGATGTTAAAGGAATGCTTTGAGAAACTTCTGATCCCAGATGAAATTCACTCCCCTAGGAAGTGAGTCCCAGAAGCATCTGGTGAGATCAGGTCAATTTCTGTAGATCCTCTCCAATGACAAGGCTGAGGGAGAGGATGAAATGCAGCTAGAGATGCTGAAGACACTAGATATTGCTGGGGTGCTTTAGTTAGCATACATCATAAAAGTTGAGTGGAGAGGGGGGCAGTGCTACCAGACTGGAAAACTGGGGTGATGGTCTCCAGTTTTAAAAAAGGACAGGAGATGTGTTCCAATTATAGTGGGATCAAACTTCTCAGACTTTCTGGGAATGCCTCTTCCAATGTGCTAGAAAGGACACAATAGCTAAACCTCTGGTTCCAAAGGGGCAAGGCAGCTTATGTCCCTGTTCTGGAACTGTGGATCACTATTTACCCTTACAATTATAGTGGATAGGTCCTGGGAGTTTGCCAGTCTTGTCTACATGTGTTTTGTGGAGATGGAGAAGACGTACAACTGCATACACCAAAAAAATCTTAAGGGAGGTGCTGTAACAGTATGAGGGTCTGGGGCTGCTTCTTAGTCCTATTCATTCTCTGCATTTGTGGAGCAAGAGCTGCATTAATGATCCTGATATTAAGTCAAATACATTCAAGGATGGCCTGCAACTCCCCCAGGGTTGTAACTTGTCTCCTCTCATGTTTGTGTATTTTATGGGCAGAATATCAAGGTGCAGCTGAGATTTGGAGATTTTCCATTTTGGTGATGTGAGGACTGTATCTCTGTTGTTTTCAGGCAGTGTTGTATTTTTCACTTCAATTGACTGAGATCTATGATGTGCACTGAAGTGACTCTGCATGAACATTAAGTGGATGAGAACCAGTACCTGCAAATCAGATGTCATATTTATTTCCCAGGAGAACCAGTATCTGCAAATCGGATGTCATATTTATTTCCCAGGAAAGGGATGATTGCTCTTTACAAGCAAAGGGGAAACAACTACCTCAAGTGGAGGTGTTTATGCATGTTGCTGAAGTCTTGTTCATGGCTGAGGGTAGAAAGGATCAGTAGAACAACTACTGGATGGGTACTTTACTGCCCATAGTACAGGCATTACACTGTGTTGTGATGGTGAACAGGAAGCTGAATCCTATGAAGAAGCTCTCAAGTTACCAGTCAGTCCATATCCCTAACCTGACTTATGGCCATGAGCTTTGGGTAGTGACTAAAAGGATGAAATCACAGATACAAGCAATAGAAATGAGGGTCCTTCACAGGGTAGCTGAGCCCATCCTCCATGTCAGATTGCAAAGTTTGGTAATTCAAGAGTATCTTGGGCCAGAGTCACTGCTGCTCTGGATCAAAGCGAGGTAGCTGAGTTAGTCTGAGCACCTAGTAAGTACCTCCTGGATGTTACCTGTGGGAGGTGTACCAGTCATAGCCACTGTGAGGAAGTCCCAGAACAGACACAGTGCTTATATTATAGAAATCTATGAGTCTGTATGTAGAGTGCTTTAACACGATATGATATGAAACAGTAAGAATGCACTACATATTTATAAAAAGATAAGGCTTTGTTTTGGTAATAAAATAAAAACAATTCCTTTGCATTAATGAGGGTTGTACTCTATGCTGCAGAATGTTATGGTTTAGTGAAAACATGTTCCAGTGGTCTGGCAGTTAATGCAGATGATTAAGGCTTGGAGCTGTTAAGCTGCTTCCTATAGTCAAGGGTACAAGATTTGATTACTTATACCTCCATTTGCATACTGTATGACTCTGATCAACTTACTTGACTAGGCAGTGTTCCTAGGTTGCCCTGAAAAGGAATATTGTGTCTAGTGAGCTTACCCAGTTATAAAACAGTGTTTCAGTGCGGGCATATAATCTTAAGGAAATATGTCTATAAATGAAATTTTGAATGGCAGACCATAACTGCAGTACCTGAATGTGGATATAGTTCATAGCTTGTAATTCTGTCAACTTCTTTGCAATAATTGTCTGCAATAAATGTTAGACAGTCTTGTTTCTGCTCTTACATTACCCAGATGTCAGATGTCATTAGATTTATGTTTCTAAAAGGCAGCCCATAAATTTATATACATGTTAATGTAAAGTTAGTGCCATAGTGGTCACACTCAGGCAGTTACTATAATAAAGCAAAGTTTGCAGATTTATAGCCTTGCAATCTGGTATAATATTCAACAGACTTTTGAAATATCTCTTACCATGATATTCTTCTTTCAAGGAAATATTTATCCACTGTTATAGTACCACACATATAAGAAATTAGAACTGGAAAACCTAAAAGTGTTTTTATAGATGCATTTGGCATGGTCTTACCACACATATAAGAAATTAGAACTGGAAAACCTAAAAGTGTTTTTATAGATGCATTTGGCATGGTACTGGTATAACAAGCTGCCTGCCTAATCCTTTTAAGGCACTAAGCATGCCTGGTTATTATTTTCTCTTTGTAATATCAGTGACATGCCACAGATGAAACCATCTCTCTCACATCCTAATGAGCTCAATGCATTCTCACTTCCACTGTAGGTTGTATTATGGATGTCAGTGAGTAGGTTTGGTAGCAACTGTGTCCACATTCGATGTGTTTCACACTGATAGTAAATGTGCCGTCATTTATGGAAGATGACAGAGATATTATAGCAAAATACACAAGGAAGCATTCCAACAACTGTTGTACAATGCACCAAAACAACTGAGCCATATGGACAAAGTAGAACTGCAGTCTTAAAATGATCATCCTAGTCGATAACTATTCTGTGAAGTTTTAGCTTCTACGCATGTCAGTGGCTTTTGGAACAACAACAAAAAACAATAAAACAAGACTTTGAGAGGGACACTGAATTCCACATTAGTTATCAGAAGGGGCTGTTGTACAACTTCTTTGCAAGCGAGTGCAGTGCTTTCAGAAAATTACAGGGAAAGTCATGTCTCAATGGACTTCTTATCCAGAATATCTCATTAATAAAAATATTTATATTTCAGAAAAATGCTTTCAGTGAAGAGTTAAAATGTACCAAAGCATATGTTCAGATAAGACTATCTATGGCATCTGAAAGGAATTCGCCATTTTGTCCTCCAGAATAAGAAGAAATAACTAAATTATTTAAAAAAAAAAACATTACAAAACATTAAGACATTCTTATGGATGGGCATAAACATGTTGCTACATTCTGAGACCCCAGTACAAGAAGAAACACGTCTACCAATCTGACTGTTTCTGAAATCGTAGATATAAGTACTGTAAGCTGAAAGTTGTAAAGCTGCATCTAGTCTATCATTCACTCCTGCCTTTCAGCTGCTTCTTCTCCATCAGGTTGTTGCAATTTGCACTACTCTTAATCATCGGTGGGTCATGTGGATATCCTTTAGAAAGCTGTTGCCTAATTCTTTCATTCCACTGTGGTCCTGCTCATACCTCTCAGTTTCTTTGCTAAAGAATTTTGTACAAAGCCAAATGTAATAGGGAAAAAGGCAGCCAATCATTTGCATTGTTTTAATATCATTCTAATTCACTTAGTAAAGATAATAGTAGCTGAACAGCTGTTTTTGTACCAACATGCATTTCTGAGGAATAAATGTCTGGCATTAGTGGCTAAAATTCTCAGTGATCTACCAGAAAATCAAAAATCTTATGACAGGGCAAAAATATGATGCAAAATCAGGGACGTTCTGCAAAGTTTATGAAAGATGAGCGGTATTCCTGCTTTGGTCATGTTTAGCCATTATTTGGAGAAACAATTATTACAAGGGACAAAAGTCCATTTAGCTTTTTCAAATCAAGCTGCCTGTAATACCTGCACTGGTAAAATAGTCTTCAAAGTATACGGTTTATACTCTAGCTTATGTTGATTACAATAATGATAAATTATTCCATACTAATGAATGGAAGAAGCAAATACGTTTTCCAGTGATTTAGAATATGACTGACAACCTTGGAGAGAAAATCGTTTTTATTTAAGAAAAACAAAATGAAATGCATTTATTTATTTATTTATTTGACATTTGTTTACCGGGTGGTCTGACTGGGTCTACAGAACCCGTTTTCAGCAGAGGCCCGGGGAGAAAAGCTCCACATACAGTACAATACAAATACAGTGTAATCCAATACAATACAAATTACATTAGAAATACTATAGAAAAATAAGTTGAAAGAACAAACTGCTACAAGATGTTGCAATATATTACTACACATCTAGGCAATTCTATACAGTTAAAACACTACAGACAATAATAGTCACTCTCACCATACATGATGTAGACAGTGTCCAAAAAAGTAGTATGTAGGTAGCGCATTGTGTGACATTGACTGTAATAGTACATGCAGAATAGAATGTTAGTTTCAGTTAGGAAAATAGCAGCCAGAAAGTTAGTGATGCAGATAGATAGTGAGAGAGAGTTAAGAAGAATAGAAGCAATAAAGCCTGAGCAGTAGCTTAAGGATATGGTATAGAAGCAGAGAAGGAGTTAGAAGAGCCTTAGGATCTTGCAGTCTGTGAGGGATTGAAATGTGACAGAAAGAGGAAGACCTGAGCATTAGGCAGGCTTTATGCAGGAGCAGAGCCATGTATTTTTGAGATGATTTTTTAAAGAGGCTTTGAAATGGGTTAGTGCAGGCATAGACCTGGTAGCTAGAGGTAGTGAATTCCAAAGTATAGAGACAGGGTATGAATACAGAGAGTGACCAGGTTTTCTTGTGGGTTTTGAGATAACTAAGAGATTGTTGTCTTCTGATTGTAGGGATCAATGAAATGTGTAAAGTGTAACTAGATTGGCTAGTGCATGGCAGGCAGTAGGCTTGAAAATAAGGTTGTGCATGGTGGATAGCTGAATAAAGGCAAGTTGGTTGGGAATTTAAAGACAGTTTAATTCTAGAAGTGGTTTACAGTGGTGTGTGTCATATTTAAAGTTTGTGCCAAACTTTGAAACTTTGTTGCAGCACTGTTCCAACTTGCTTAGTGTAGAATTTTGCAAGTTAGTTAAGATAGGGGCACCATAAAGAAGGGAGGGAAGTAAAAATGTTTTGTAAGGGTAGTTTTGGTTGCTGCAGTAAAGAAATGTTTGTTTTTATGTAACAGTCCCAGTTTTTGATGAGTTTTCTTGATGTTTTGCTGTATATGGGAGTCAAGTGAAAGTTTATTGTCAATGATAACACCTAGATTGAAGTTTGGTTTCCTGCACTATTTTAATGACAGTGTTGCCAGATGCAAGGAGGTTGAAATGATCAGTGACAGGGGAGGTATTTTTGAGATAAAAGAGTACTAGTTTTGTCTTCTTTGGATTAAGAAAGTGTTGGGCATTTCTTAGCCAGGATTTGACTGCAGTAAAGGACTGTTGAGTTTTTGAAAGTAGTTCTGGTTGTCATTGAGCAGTGCAGATTATGGTGGACTCATCAATGTATTGAATGAGGGTCCCAGGGTGAGAGGCAGTGTGAAAGTTGTTTGTGAAAATGTTGAAGAGTAGGGGTCCTAGGATGGAGCCTTTGGGGACTCCAGTAGGGTTGTGGAGGAAGGGTGAGAGTTCACTGGACATTTCACTGCTTGTTTATGATCCTTGAGGAAGCTCTGAAACCGTTTTACTGTGTTATGTGAGAAGCCTAGGTTAGCCAGTGTGTTCAAATGTAAGGGGTAAGACACTGTGTCAAAGGCCTTGGAGAGATCAAGGAATACTGAGGCTGTATAGCATCTGCATCTCTGGCCTTGTTCACGGTGTCTGTAAAAGATAATAAGGCTGGAGCTGTGCTGTGTCTAGGTCAGAAGCCATGTTGGGTTTTGGTTAAAAAGTTGTTTTTCAATAGATATTGCATTACCTGCTGATGGATACCTCTCTCGAGAATTTTGGATATGGGTGACAAGTTAGATATAGGACGGAAATTGGATGGATCAAAAGAATTGCCTCCTTTGTGGATGGGGGTGATGTGAGGTTGTTTCCATATGGTAGGTAATTCTGATTTAGATAAAGACCTATTTATAAGGATACTGATTGGGTAGGTGACTGAGTTAGCAGCCAGTTTGAGGTAGTATGGGGGGGAAAGGTCAGCTGAAGGAGAGCAGGGTTTTAGTTTTTGTAGCAGTTTCTTAATGTCAGTGGGTATGGGCTGAAATGAGAATGGGGTTTGTATGACATTTTGTTGAGTAGGGGGGGTTAGTTATGACAGGGTTAGAAGTAGTTGATGGCCTGGGGTTGGTGTCTGACTAGGTTGAAGGGTGGGGGGGTCCAGCATTAGGGGTGATAGTTAATAAGTCCAAAACTGATTTTATGAAGTGCTTGTTAAAGTTTTTGACTATTTGTGATGGAGGGGTATCAGGTGATAGGGTGTGCTCTCCATTTCTTCCAGAGTTAAGTAGAGAATATACGGAGTGCCAACATTTACTGGGGTTGATTTTATGCTGGATTTGAAGCTGGGAATAATATGACTTCTTATCTCTGATGATTAGTTTTGTCACTTTGTTACGTGGTGTTTTGAAATTAACATGATTTTGTTCATTTTTGTTTTGTTTCCAGGTTGACCAGGCTAGGCCCCTTTGCTTCATCAGGTGTTTACATTCCTTAGAGAGCCATGGTGCTGAGTTCTTTTTGATTCTTTTCATACGGATGGGAGCAGGTGTATTAAGTATGTGAAGGAAGGTGTTATTAAAGTATAGCACAGCATCATTAAGGGGCAGTTGTTTAAGGGGTGCCCAGTCTGTTTCATATGAATGGGAGCTGGTGTATTAAGTATGTGAAGAAAGGGGTTATTAAAGTATAGTACAGCATCATTAAGGGGCAGTTGTTTAAGGGGTGCCCAGTCTATTTCATACGAATGGGAGCTGGTGTATTAAGTATGTGAAGAAAGGTGTTATTAAAGTATAGTACAGCATCATTAAGGGGCAGTTGTTTAAGGGGTGCCCAGTCTGTTTCATATGAATGGGAGCTGGTGTAGTAAGTATGTGAAGGAAGGTGTTATTAAAGTATAGTACAGCATCATTAAGGGGCAGTTGTCTAAGGGGTGCCCAGTCTATTTCCTGTAGGAGATTGTTGAATTTATGCTGACAAAAATTAGTTGAGTTCCTAACCAATTTAATAGTGTGTGCTCTTAGTTGTTGGGAGTTTGTGCTAAGGGAATAAGCTGGTAGATGATCGCTCAGGGAGTTAGACAGTGTACCAGAAGAGGGGTAATTGGCAGGGTGGGATACTAGAATCCAGTCTAAGGTAGATTGGCAGGTAAGATCTTTTTTGTATCTTGTTGGAGCTGATAAGCTGAGAAAAGCCATACAGAGTTATATTATTTTTTGGGGGAGTCAGACGCTATGGTTTGCCAATCTATATTTACGTCTCCTAAGATTATTGTTTCAAGGTTTATTGTTTGGGATGTCCAGGATTAATTAATTTATTAATTTAAATTTAAATTAATAAATACATTTATTAATTTAATTTATTAATTAGTTAATTATCTAGTATTAGTACTGACATTTTAAGTTTCTGCATTTGATGGCAGAATCTTCTCATTTGTTCTAATTATTCAACAATGAGCAATCAATGATTTGGGAAAGTGTTCAGACTTTTGAATGTTTCTGGGCTGCCAAGGTAACTATGTACTTTTCTGCCTGACAGCACAGATTCACAGGCTGCTTTTATACTTTTATTACTGTGCTTAAATTTTGACCCTTTTAAATCTGGTAGTACTTACTTGTAAATGTCCTCAAGGTATTGTATAATTCTGGAACTGCCTAAACATGATGGCATACTTTTTGTGTTATATTTGCATTGCCTTGTACAATTTTTCAAATGAAGTAAAATGAAGGGAAACAAAACTGTCAGCAGTGTAACAGGCATTAGAATAAGTAAGCATTGTACTAATCTTTACTACAAGTTGGGTTTTCTCTTTAGAACATATGTCGCAAAAAAACAACAGTTTCCAATGTTAAACTAGTTAAATACTAAATAAACTAAACCCTTAGTAGTTAGCCAGCTGCATGCTTCCTTTTGGAATGCAATGTGATGTGGAGTATCTGTCTTTACAGAGAATTCTCACCAAATGCAGTCAAGATGATGAAACACTTGCCCACCTTGTATAGCATTAGGTTTGTGAATACAATGAATAATTACTGTTTCTGTTGTTGTATTTGCTCACTGCCTCATACTACTATGTTTTTTGAGAGCACTCATTGAACCAAACAATACAATCTACTTCCAATGCAAGTCAAAATGAAGCATTGACAGATGCTTGATTTGGTACTACATTTGAACAGTTTCCAAATTTCATGTACTATATAAATGGGATATGTACAATTTCTCAAAAATGGTGTAAGATAAAACTTAGAAAACAGGTCTATGTGCTGTACATCTTTAGTCTTCTGCGTGTTTCCTACTGACTGAAGTGTGATGCTGAGCATTTTTTTCATCTTTCCAGACACAGATTAATAGAGTTTACAAAGGAAAGTCAATATATGGGCCATAATCAGCTTGCCAACACCCAGTCTTATAGTACACCTCGTGCGTGCAGCAGGGCAAAACAAGTCAGGTCCAAGATGAAATTAAGGGCACCCTACAAATAACTAGTGTTCACCTTAAAGGATGCGAATGTGTCACCATTTTATGTATAACAGAACATTATTGCAGAAGTGGGTAAGCATTATATAATAAATCTGTCCCTTCAGCATGACTTATTTATTTGTTGATGGAGAGTCAAGTATTTGGTTCAACAGCGTGTGTAGCCATTTGCTTTGTGGAAGTGTAGATGATCACTGAGGGCTGGGTCCCTAACATCATAGAATTCTAGACGTAAGTCACTCACAGGAATCTGGAAGAGAGAAAATATATGGACTGACCTCAAAACGTCTTGGTAGCTGATGCTCCTTGTTCTCCAGTCTGATGATCTTTTTAATTAGGGACCTCTGGGGATCAGCTACATCATGAGTTTGGCTACAGATGTACTAAAATGGACATTACATTATGTAATTGGACTGATCAGGGCAGAGTATAGAGGAATGATAACTTTTTTGATCTAGATAAAATACTTTAGTTGTTAATTGGGCTACATGGAATACCTTGACAATCAGTGTTACTGTGTGATGATCAAAGGTTTGGGACTTGTCTGTGAAGGTACCAAGATCTCTGATGATTGTAGGCATTTTTTCCATTCTGTAAGCTGGTCCTGAGATCTGTTTTCCAAAGGTGGTAGTGCTACACTGTCTTGCATTTAATTTAATCCCATATCTAATACAGCACTGATTTGTACAGCTAAGCCCATGCTGTTGAAAAGCAATGTTTGATGCAGAGTGAAAAACAACACCCAGCTTGCAGTCAATGTCAAATTTAGGCTAGTTCTAGCATGATGAATAGTGTCTGCCTTTGGCAAAACATATCATTGTATACCTAAAACAATCAGATTTTTTTATATCAGTGCTTATGACATCAGATGTAATACATCTTATGACTTCAACAATTAAGCTGCTATATCTATAACTTTCTGGATCTGAGACTGGGCCTCCTTTATGGAGTGGTATAACAACAGCTGCTTTTCAGAACATGCCCTGTGGTTATGCTTAAGTTGAATAGTTTTAGGAGGGGTTGAGTAAGGTTGTTTTGGTGTTGTTGATTAAGCATCCAGGTTTATGGTTAGGGCCAATAGGAAGTGGTATTTCTATCTTTAGAGAATGCAGGTAGGACATGTTCATAGGTTCATAGGTTCATAGGTTCATACTAGGCTATCTGCCCTAGGGCATTTATAAGCCTAACCAGAATGTGTTTGGCTTTCGCCACCCATTTTAAATTTATTTTGCTATGCCCTTTTTCGAGGTTAGTATACTGTGCCTCTGTCTAACAGTGACACAGAAGTGATACCCAGGGTAAACCTACGATCTCCCATCCACTCATCAAGATTCCTCTTGAAGAGAGTCAATGAGGGACTCTGCCTAACCTGGACTGGGATTTTATTCCAGAGTGAAGGGAGCCTCTGGGTTATGTATCTGTCCCTCCAGCATGTCCTATTTATTTCAGTGCTGAGGTTCAAGTCTCTCAAGCGGATAGCTCGATGGGATTTGGATTTTCTGAGGTGCAGCATGTCCATTAATTCCGGGTTGGACATGGCTTTATACGTCAGGCACAGATCGCCTCTGAACAGGCAGTATGCCACTGAGTAGAGCTGGAGTTTCTTTAACCAGGCAGCATATGGCATCTGTTTGAGCCCTTTGATCCTCTTGGTGTGGTACTTTTGGGGTCTTTCCAGTTGCTGCAGGTGTCTGGTAAGGTACATCCCAAAAGGGGCATTGTACTCAATTATGGGCCTGATGAGGGATGAGTAAAGAGGCACGATGACCTCCCCTGATCTAGATGTGAATCCCTTCATGATTAGGTGGGCTATATAAAATGTTTTTCTAACTACTTTGGCCACGTGGTTGTCAAATGAGAGATTGCTATCAACTTGGGTCCCCAGGTCCCTAATTACTTCTTCTGTACTTAATGGATTACCACCTATGTGGTAATTTGTGGGCACTTTGTTTTTGCCAGAGGGGATGACTATACACTTTTTGGCATTTAGCTTGAGGCCATGGCTCTGGCACCAGTTGTCTCTTTCTATGAGGCCCTTTTGGAGGATACTTGTGTCGGCTGGAGAGTCGATTATGGCACCCAATTTGCAGTCATCTGTGAACTTGGTCAGCCACAGTCCTTCCGTGTTGGCCTGTACCTCTGAGAAATATATACCGAACAAGAGAGGTCCCAGGACTGAGCCTTGTGGGACACCACTTGTAACTGGTTTGGAGTCTGACATGGCTCCAGCAATTCTAACCATGTGGGTTCTGTCCTTGAGCCAATTTGCAATCCATCTAGTGACATAGGGGTTTATATTTAAGCTGGTGAGCTTATCTATAATGCCCGAGTGGGGTATGTTCCTTAATGTTATCTTGAGGGGAGAAAGAATGGACTCAGGGAATTTGAAGAATTTCAGTGAATGTTCCTTGTGTGAAGCTGACACTAAATTTTTATAATATTTATTTTAATTTTAACTTTGTTTAATGGGAAAGTCTAACTGGGTTTAGGATAAATTTTTGAGCAGAGGTCTGGGGAGAAAAGCCCCATTGATTAAAAGGACTAATGCCAGTTGCTAATTTAGTTGGAGAAACAGGATTTTAGTACTATACGTTGTGTTCATATATTTGTGATATATGCTTGGATTGCTAGTTTTCACACATAGGTGTTTTGCAGGGGTAGAGTTGATGTTGACCAGGAAAGATGCAGGTTAACCAGGAGAGATAACCTCCCTAAATTTATATGTATTGCAATACCGTTACTAATTAATTCAGAGCATTGTTGTGCAAGTTACTTCTTAATTGTCCAATTCATAGTATCTTAGATATTCCAAGGCCGATTATGACATTCACAACTTGCCAGTCTGCTCCCTCAGGTTACCCCAGGAGGATCATATCAGTCAATTGTGGAGTACATTTGTGGATATCCAGCCAGTCATCTAGGTTATGTTTAAAGCAAGGTAGTGACTCACACTGCTTAAAATGCAGGGGAGCTTTATTCCAAAGGTTTGGGAGATGCTTGGTTATAAACCTTCCCTCTACCATGTTTTATATATCTGTTGGTGAAGCTTTAGGTCTCAGGTTCTAGTACTGCTGGAGATATTTGTCTTGCAGAGATACAGGAGAAAACTGGATCTCTAATGGTGTGGTTACTGAGATGGAGATCTCCCCTCAAAAGTATATAAGACACTGGATAAAGGGATAGAGCTTCCAAGCTCTCTTGGTAGCGCAGGAACTTTATGCCCCTGACCTTTCTGGCTGGGAACCTTTGGGATATTTCTAACTGTTTGATGTATTTAGTGAGATATATCCCAAAGGGGGCATTACTCTCAATAACCGGCTTGATCAATGCTCAGTATAATGAAGTGATTACTTCTTTAGACCTTGATGATATTCTTTTGGCAATTAGCTGGGCTAAATAAAAGGACTTCCTGACAACTGCTGTCACATGAGGATCAAGAAAGAGAGAACTATTGACCCAAGTACTTAGGTCCCTGATGACAAATATTTATTTTACAGTGATGTGTTGTCTATACTATGTAATAGGGGAAGCAGTTGTCTACCAAAAGTGTTGACACTACAGTTTCCAGTATTTGTTTTCTGCCCATTTTTAGTATGTCAAGAGTTTATTAGGGAGAATTCATTCTGGAGGGGTTCGGTGTCATAGGATGACTTAACAAACCCCTGTTTGCAATCATCTGCAAACTTTGTTAGTGAGAATGTTTGGTTTGCTGCTTGGAGGCATGAGAACTAAATACCAAAAAGGAAAGGTCCCAACATTGAGCATTGAGGGACACTGCTGGTCACTTTAATACTTCCTGATAAGGTACCTGCAACTCACATTGTGTGAGTTCTGTTTTTCAGCAAGTTTGCTATCCATCTTGCAACATATGGGTTGATATTTTTAAATCATTTAGGTTTTGTAGAATGTCTGCATGAGGAATGGTGTTGAAGGCCTTGGTCAGGTCAAGATATGCCATTTACACTGCATGGTCACCATGCATAGCCACCGTAACCCTTTCAGATAAGTTTAACAGGTTAACCTGACAGGATCTGCCCTTCACAAAGCCAAACTAATGGGGAGCAAGTCTAATAAGATTCCTATATTGCTGTTTGAGGTCAGTTACAATATGTTATACAGTTTTGCAGATGAGACTTGTAAGACTGATAGGTTTGTAATTACTGGAGTGAGTTGTGAGGCTACCATTATCGAGGAACATCACAAATGCAGTAAGACACTCTTAGATAAACAGTGGGTCTTGCAGGGCATGTTTAACACCACTATTAATTAAGCTAAAGGTTTAGTGTCAGGTCCCATGGGGGAAGCATTTTTTGTCCTGGTTAGCATTTTCAGTAGATGATTGTTAGCAATAATTGAGGGAGGGTGTAAGGGATTCAGATGTTTCAGGGCTTTTTTTAACAGAAGTCTCAGGGTGAAGTTGGTACTAAAATTATTTGTAAGTACATTGGCAATGTTTGCTGCATCTGAACAGGAGGCATCATTATGAAAACAATACAGGGTATTGCTTTTTTAATTTTCTAGAATAGCTAAAGAAGGATTTAAATTATTTTTGTTTTCAGAGGCTGAGTTAACTACATGGGCTCCTTTAGTGGAACTGATAGTGTTCTTTTGTTTTGTAATGCTTTTATCTTTGAGAAAAGTGGTTGTCGATAAGGATTTTCTTTTGCTGTATATTTTATCTGTGGCTGTGGGCTACCAGGATGTTTTTTTTTTTAATTTCCTGTGATGCTTAGCTCTAGGAGGGACTACTAGCTCTATGCATTTTTATAAATTGGTGCAGAATTCTTTAGTAAAGCTTGATGATGTATTAATATCAGGGGATGTGCACTCATAAGTGAATTTTGTTATTAGTCACAGAGTAGGTTGAAGATGAAAGGTTTATAGTCATTAGTGGGGTTTGCTGTTCCCACTAATGACTATAAACAGCAAACCACACTAGTGACTATAAACCTTTCATCTTCAACCTACTCTGTGACAAATAACAAAAGGGGTTTGCTGTTCAAGCCAGGGTGGTGCAGCGGTAGCGTTGTCACCTCACAGCAAGAGGTTCTCCCATTCAATTCTCGGCTGGAGTGCCTTCTGTGTGGAGTCTGCATGTCCTTCCCGCGGTCGAGTGGCGTTCGAAAGACATGCATGAAATGGTCGTGCCTTCATTGAAGGTTGGGCGTTGAGCTGGCACCTCTGCACCATAAAAATCTACTGCCAATCATTAGCGGACCAAAGTTCCACTGTGGCGACCCCTAACCGGGAAAAGCCGAAAGAAGAACAAAAGTGGGGTTTGCTGTTCGAATGTTTGGGAGTTTAAAGGAGCAAGTCACATGTTTATGGTCAGACTTCACTGAGGAAGGAGATACCGAAGAAACAGTGCAAAAGGCAGCCAAATTGGTATGAATCAGGAATGTTGTGTCCTGCAATAGGTTTATTTACCAACTTCTTAAGTTTAGGAATTTTTATGTGCATCCTACACAGGAGGGATAGGTGTCCCAGTTTGTTAGTTAGCCACCCAAACTAAGGGTGTTTTGGCTAAAAGGGAAATAATTTAGAACATTGGAGAATCTTATATTGTCATCAGGGTGCAAAGAAAGTGTTCTGTATCAAGCTGTTAGCTGATAATTAATACTATCTAGAGTGATTAATTAATTCAGTTTGTGAGTTTCTGTGAATTTGCCTGTAGGTAATATGTTTGTTGACAAATATGGAAACTGATAACAGTTACCACTGCGTCTGAAAGTTTGAAAAGTGCAAAACCCTGGTATAGATAGAGTACTCTGTTTACATTTAAACCAAGTTTCAGTAACTCCGCAGACATAGATATTTTCCAAATGCAAGAGTGTTTTAAGATTAGGCAATTTATTTTATAGACTTCTGGCATTGAGGCAACCCACCTTAATGGGATCCAGTTTTAGGACTGGACTCTGCCTAAAAAAAGGCACTAGGGGAGCGAATGTTTTAGCCAGTATACAGAAACCCTAAAACAAGAGTTACAAGCCATTCTTAGCAAAATAAGCTGGACTGTCGAGCATTTCATCCTATGCTGACACATACTAGATCCCTATGGAATGACACTAGCTATTTAATCAATTATCGAAGCTTCATATTTCCTTTGTATCTAGACATTATTTGAGGTGAAGGATTCCACTCAGGGCTATTGTCTTAATATGCATGGTGAGTTCTGACATGTCTCTCTCTGCGCATCCTTCAGGGTTTTACGTCTTAAGTCGTTCAGTCCCACATGTACCGCTACCATGTTACAATTGTACTGGTCAGGAGTCAGGATCCTTAGGACCAATGTAATATCAGAGATCCTGGTGCCTTAAAGACAATTAACTATAACCCACTCCTTGTCAAGCTTTTTGATTGACAAGTCAGTGTGTCTGAAAATAGTAAATTTTCACTAAAATATTTTATTTTAATGAAATTTATATAATACTTTATGGAGTTAAAGGATTTATGATTTCTCTTGGATTTGGATGCTAATTTTAATTCACATTTTTCTTTGATCTTCCTTACAGTACCTTTCAGATTTTTGATGAGCTTTTTGATTGTCTTTAATATGAGTGGATTTTGATTTATTGAAGTCTTTTCATAGCTATTTCTTTTATTATAGAGCTTATTAATGCTGATGTTTCATCAAGATGGCTTGTGTTTACAGTCCCTAATATAGCTGGCTCTGATTGGAACTGCTTGTTTTTTGCTAGTTTTAGATAGGACTAAAATGCATATGTCACAGCTAAGGCTACATGGGGACCAGAAAGCTTGTAGTTGAAATTTGAGAACTCATCATATAGTTTCAATAGGTTTGCCTTTTTAAGGCCTTTAAGCCAGAGGTGTTCATTTTGCTGGGTTTAAATGTGCTAAAGGATAAGATTTCTGATTTGTGATTGGAGCTGACCAGCAGTGAGGATACAATGGTAGTACAAATGGATACAGTGTTGGTGAGGATGAGGTCATGGAGATTTTGAACACCTAGTGGGCTAGTTAACTACTTGTACAAGGGAGTTAGTATTTACAAAGTTTAGGAACCTTTGGGTATCTAACCTTTGTAGTATATGTGCCCAATGTAATTGATGACACATCAAAAAAGCATTTTTAATTTATGGGAAGTCGGTAAATACATTTAGAGATCTTTCGTGGTCCTCTGGTGACATGGAATGTGACATATAGCAGGCTAGGAATTTGAAATTATGTCTTGTTTGGGACATCTTGAAGTTCAGTAACCTCTTTGTGGGCTGAAAGGATATTATGTAGATGTAAGTGGGTATCTTAACAGGTATTGATACTCCCCCTAGTTTTCAACAGATCTAAATGAATGATAGTTACTGAATCTCAATAAAGAGAGAGTGCTGTCTTTTACATTGAAATGAAATCTCTGTTACAGTATAGATACTGATGTCTTCAAGTTGTAGGAGATTCTCAACATGCAGCAATTTATAGTTAAGACATCCAGCACTGAGCAAAGCAGCCTTGATGCCATCCAGACTGGAATTTACTGCAAGCCATTTTGTTATGCTGGAATGTCCAAAAGGTGGACTTCACTTGAAAAAAGTAAAATGGTAGCAGCGGCTTTACAGATTCATGCAAAATAACTGATGTCACCGATACACTGCAGTTGTAGAATACAGCTGAGGCTTCAGATGGGCTGGCTTTATTCTACTGAAATACTGTGTGTGTGTGTCTTTGACACATTTGGACTGGCAGTCTTATGCATATATTTGTTGTTGTAGTCTGACTTCACAGAGTGCCAGCACTGAACATGCCTCATGCTGCTTCTTAGCTTAGCCTCATAATGCACACTTGTGACACTAGTATAGCTACTGTTCTGGAGATCCTGGGTTCAAGTTCAATATAAAACATATTATTTCTCGGTTAGTGTATAGCCACAGATGTGCGTGTATACAAGGTAACCATTTGAAATGTTGGGACCCTATACAGTGAGTCCTGAAACACAGAGACTGAATAGCCAAAAAACAGACTTACATCTACTAAGCTTGAAATGGCCATTTCTCAGAATATTCCCTAGTCTCAGAGGTATGGTGGTCTCAGGAGCTGGTATCTATATAAGTTTGAGGAGTGGGGGGCTGTACTGAAAACTCAAGAAAACTCTGGGGGCAGCAAATATTAAAAAGAAAATTCACATTTGATTCTGTATATCTAAATGGAAAAGAAAGAGGAAGACAACAGCTCTCTTAGCTGGATTTAGAAAGAAACCCAACACTTATGGTAAGGCTTTTGGAGAAAAGGGGCTATTTCCACAGTGCAGTAATTTCAGATTTGGAGACACATTAGCTCCGCTGAGGAAGTGCATGTCTATGAATTGCTGTTAACTACTGTGAGTGGAGATCAATACATTCTTGTTGTAGTTAACACTGGCAGTCCATACATCGTGTTGGCACAGGTGCCCCCCATTCACCGTCCCACACACACATACAGACAGTAAAACACAGATACAGACAGACAGACCAACATACACACACCATATACCCCATATCTGTCCCTGAGTTGTTAGAATGCCCCAATGTCTCCTTTTGTTTTTCATCCCCTCATAAATCATAGATGATTACAGTCAGTCATTAATGCCAGACATTACATTTTCAGACTTCATATCCTTCAGTAAAAGTATGCTGATGAAAAGCTGTTATTTTAGTGACTTTCTATATTTATGAGGTGCAATTAAAATCCGTTCCTTATTGTGTGTCTTTGTCTCACTATTATTTTTGGCTTTATCTAAATTTCTTATGCTACAAGGCTGAGAGATATGCTTATATATGCCCTGTCCTACTCCTTCATAACTCACACAATGTTACAGGCCTTAACTAATGCCCAACATTCTCATTATATTATAAAAAATACTTTCAAAGCTAAATTGTCAGATAGCATAGTGGCTTAATATCTCTGTTTACCATGGCAGAGTTCAAAGCCTACCTCTTCCCTCCTTTGTACTTTATATTTTCACTCTGTTTTACTTGCGATTCCATATTATCCCTGGTGTCTAGTGGTGGCACACAAGACTTTTCTGTGATATGTGGAAGTTGGGGGGTGCAGGGTTTTAATACTTTTTAGTAACTTTAAGACAGACTATTTTGGGTATCTCTCATGTCTAGTGGTCCCCCTGACCCACATCATCTTTTTTAATAAGTGCCCTTCAGGCTTTAATTAATATGTGTCACAGAATATAAATCTCTGGTGACCACGTGAAACAAGCAGATGTTCTTTTGACTGTGGCACTGATATGTATGGTGACTGACTCTGGTTTCTAGTGTTTCAGCTGAACAGTGAAGGATCGATCATCTGTCTGAATGCTTTCCTTCTTGGGAATGGAGCAGAGTCACTGGGTTAGTGTCAGACTGCCTCCTGAAACATCCTGGGAAGCACTGATTCTAAAAGAAGTTTAACACTGTGGTAGTTTAGTGCAGAGAACTGTTGGGTAGTTTAACACAGAGTATTAAAGCTATGAGCTGCAAATAACTTTCATCCTGGGTGTGAAACTTGTAATCTGTGTTTGGTTACTGTGTGATTCTCAGCCAGTTAGTGAACCACACAGTTCTCTTGGATTGCCCCTTAAAGGAGTCAGTTGGTTCTAGTGGGTTTCCATGGTTTATAGGTTCATATTATGTTGGTTCATAGTTAGTACTAGGCTAACTGCCTTTGTCGACTATTTTAAGTCTAGCCAATTACACCATGTGAGAATCAAACCCTGCACCTTGTGGTTAATATATTCAATGAAATAATTTTAAGGAAGGTGCTGCAGTCATTTTACTCCTGTGCAGATACATACACATGGGAACCCATCATTATAGCATATGTATGCCTTGGGATACAAAGGTGAAGACAACAAATGTATTTTCTCACTGTGGAGCATCTGATTGGGATACAGCAGTGGCCTTTACTTTCCTGACGCCTGCCATTTCTGCACATTAGCAGCAGCAGCTGACTGATGCTATTGCAGTGTGCAGCAGTTTGACAGTCTAAAATGCAACAAATAGCCATTTAGGATTAATTCAGACAGCTGGTGGCAGAACCATCACCGCAGAGTCTTCACTTAGAACCACTCAAAGGGGAGGTGACAAAAAAGCAGGTCAAGTGTGAACCTGACCTAGTGCATCGAAGCTACAGGCATCATGGCTAAACTGCAATGATGCCTTTTAGCATATTTGTGCAAAGGAAGAAAATATGTATTGGCCTGTAACTAATAAGTTGCCTTACATCTTCTCTGTCTTACATGTAATAGTGACTATGTTCGGTAGTAGAGGTGTAAATACTTCTCTGTCTCATCTCTTTTTTCTGTGTGTGTGTGTGTGTGTGTGTGTGTGGTTTCCCTTCACAAGATCGAATTCCTATAAACTCGAAATTCATAACCCCGAAGCCAAATCTCGAGTTTACAGAAAATCGAAACTGTGAAGGGGAAAAAAACAAACAACCCCCCCCCCTTTCTAATGTTTTTTGCAGGGGGGCTTCACCCCCCCCCCGTGCCCCCCACACCCCCCTACTTAAATATTCCTACTCCATGATCGCACTACAGTGAAGGAAATGGAAATCTCCCGTTCCGCATTATATGCATAAGCGCAAAATGGAAGATTTCCCAGTCATCCGCTATAGTGCAGTCACGCAGCTCTTAGATGACAGCTGCAAGGGTGCAGGGGGATCTAGCCCCCTGCAAAAAGGTAACTGAACTCTTTTTTCTAACCCTAATCTTCCCATTCACAATTTCGAGTGAATGGAAGTTTGGGAATCTGGTCTCGAGCTTATGCATTTCGAGCTTCCATTCATTCGATCTTGTGAAGGAGAACCGTGTGTGCGCACTCGCAAGTGTGTGCATGTGTGTGTATGTGTGTGTGTGTGTGTGTGTGTGTGTGTGTGTGTGTGTGTGTGTGTGTGTGTGTGTGTGTGTCTGTGTGTATGTGTATATCTCCTGGCTATGACTTGTTTTCCTTTAGCTATCACAGCGAGTGAAGACGTTCTGCATTACCTTGTTAAATTGACCAGTAACATAAATGTAAAATATGGAAATATTAAGTATTTCTTCAGGTGCCATTTTACTCCCCACTCAAAAAGAATCAGCCCTGGAATACAAACTAATGTTAACATTCTCCCTTCTGTCACCTCTGCTTCTTTCCTTTGTGACTGGAAGGATGCTGACTATATCTTACTGCTTACAGCTTCAGTTTGAATCAGCATTGACCTTTCTTATATTAACAAATACAACAAGCCTTGGAGAAGTAAAGCATTCTTTGTGTCTAATTAATTCCCACTACTATCTGCTGGGGATTTGCCATTCAAGAATGCACTGTATGCTGCCTGCTAAATCCTCAAGGAAAGATGGATCCCTTGCTTAGTTCATCAATACAGATTAACGATGTGAAGTACATGTTTTTAATCCTTACACCTCTTATTGGCTTGTCTTCTGAAAATATTCAGATCTGCAAAAAGGAAAAAAGATGACAAAATGTAAAGCAAAGCTAGCAGTGTGACAGGCGTGTGTGCAGACAAGCCCTGGCAGCTTATCTTCAGCTATATGAGTAATGCAGTTACTGCCTAGGGCTTCATCTGATATTTATGGAGCAAAGACTTCCTTCTATAATTTGACATTAAAAAGAAAAAAAAAGAAATAATAAGAAAAAGAAAAATGAAGTCAGAATTTTAGGATTATTTTTACAAAAATGAAATGTTTTACTTTTTGATAGCATAAAAATGATGCCATAACTTGTATGTGCATTTCTGAGAAACACAGTCTGCTAATTGGGAAAGTGAGACAGCTGGAACACCGTTGTGTAACAAATGATAATTCAAGGCAGTATTACTAAGATGTGCTTTTTCTCCAAGATACCAGGAACCTATCAAACATTGTACATGAGAAACATAAGACAGTAAATTCAGGGAACGCCAACATAAGGCCTTCTTTCAAGGCTGCTTGTGCATGTAAACACAATATGTGTACTGCATCCTGCATAAACATAACCTAAAGCCCCCCGGGGGATTAAGATCTTGTCATGGAAGAGTGGAATGCATGCCTGTCTGATTTTTTGAAGTATGATGTGTGGAACCTTTGTGATCCTGGTTGAGTTACACTTGGCAGACTGGCGTAATGATGGGAGCCTGAGTGATGCAAAAGTAATGCCATGATGGCTCATTTGGAAGTCTGACCAGAGCAGGGATATGTGGACCAAACTAGGGAACCAATGTAGCCTGACAAGCCTCAACCCCAAAAAGCTGCATGGAGCTGTCATGCAAGCTCACTGCCTACCAATGAAAGGGAGGAGGGGTCATGTGTGATGCCAGATGAGTTGAGGGAAAATGTGGAATAATGTAAAACACTGCACTCTAGCAGTGAATTTGGCTTATTTGGAATGTCACTATACTGGCAGGGAAAGAGAGAGAGAGCTTGTGCAGGAGGTTGAAAAGTACCAGCTAGATATAGTCTATCTCACCTCTCTGCACAGCATTGGCTCTGGAAACAGAATTCTCAGTCAGTAGTGGTGTCTCTCCTACTCCAGAGTTATTGTTTGTGAGAGGCCTCTGATGGGGGTAGGGAAACTCACAATCTTCTGGTTTCATGCAGTACAGTTGTTTTGCCAGAGAATGACATGATCATCTTAATGCAACTGCAAGTGTCAGAAATAAAAACTTTGCTGGCGAGTTATGCATATGCACAAAACAACTATTAAGTGTATTCAGCCCTCTTGGAGACAGTAGGTCTGGCTCTTGATAGGGAGACTTCAGTATTCAAATGGGAATGAAGGGCGTACCTGGAAGGGCATGATTAGAAAGAGAAAGATCTGCTTCTCTGATCAAAACCTGAGTGGTGAGTTGTTATTGGACTCTAAGATAGCCATGGATTTCAGTAATGAACACCATGTCCAAAAACAAGGCTGATCATAAGCACACTTGCCTCCAGCGAGTCTTGGATCAAAGATCAAAAGTGTAGCTGTGTTATAAGGCCCAAGGCTGTATGTTTTGGATGCTCAGATTAAGAGCTGTCAGTTGATCACCACTTGATGATGAGTTAGGTCAGATGGAGAGAAGAGCTTTTTCCATATCCCATGGGAAGTTAGAGATATGAAGTCTGAATGGATGCTTTCCAAGACTTCTGTAAGTAAAAATTGTTACCAAAAGCTGTTTAAGGCTTGCTAAGGTAGCAGTCCTAGGACCAAATGGTGTAAGCCAGCATTGATGTGAGAAATTAAGTTAAAGATGGAAGCCTTCCACGTAATACTACTGGGAGGGGATAGTCATCTGGTCTGATCAACTGGTACTGATAGGGCATGAAATCAGCAGCTAGGGTAGTTGTGGAAATGAAGGCCAGTTATGGGACAAGCTTGTTGAGGCCATGGAGTTTCTGGAAAATAATCTGGTGACATTGTTTGGACTAGGAAGCAAACTTTGAAGTACTTCTGAATCCAGTGTATATGCCTTCCTCTGAGGAGGCACTGCCAGAAACAACTGGTAAGACTGGATTTTTTCCTGTAGATTGTGTCAAGCAGTTCTGCAGTGGTAGGTGAAGAGAAGTGTATAAGATCCATCTGTTGATGTTGTTGGGCTGTCGTAATTAATGAGCCTATTCACTGTTGTGTGCAAGGCAAGGAAAGTACCTAATCAGTAGTAACATGAAATGGTGGTTTGGAGCTTCAAACAGGGAGACAGCAGATTGCAATTCACTACAGCAAAATTGCAGTCATCTGCTACCACGGGAATGGTCACACCAAGTTACTGACAGTGGTCAGAAAAGCCTTTTACTTGGTTCATCTCATAAGAAATAGGATTGCATCCAGAAAAAAAGTAGGTTATTACCTCTCTGTACTCCTCCCTCATTAGGCCAATAATTGAGTACAATGCCCCATTTGGTATGTACCTCTCCAAACACCTTACTGACTGGAAAGGCCACAAAAATACCTCACAAAGAGAATCCATGACCTCCAACACTTGTCCTATGTGGACAGGCTCAAATCACTGTCATTCTACTCTGTATCATACAGATTGCTCAGAGGTGATCTGTGTCTCACCTACAAGGCAATCTCAGACCCTGCTCTACTAGAGATGCTCCATATCCATAAGTCTAACTCCTCACGTAGTACCCAATTGAAAGGCTTAAATCTAATATGTGACATTAACAAAACCTGCTGGATAGACAGGTTTGTCTCCCAAAGGCTACCCCATCTGTGGAATAGACTCCCCATACACATCAAGGAAGTATGTCGCTGGCCCTCTTCACACTCAGCCTTGATGAGTGGATGGGCAACCACAAATTTGTCCCAGGGGTTCCATCTGTGTCTCTCACTGACAGGGGTGACAGGTGCTGATTGAGGTTTCTCTTTTGGAGATAAACTCTTGGCTAGGCTTGTAAGGGCCTCAGAGCCAATAGCCTAGTAATTCCTGTAAAGGAGAGTCTATCTGACAAATGAACTTCTGATTCAGGAGGAAAAATATAGATTCCATCATGGCAGAGTGGATTTATTCATTTTCCTTACACAGATGTTGGAGGGGTCATGGGAGTTTGGCAGTCTTGTCTGTATGTGCTTTGTTGAGCTGTAGAAAGATAGAACCGTGTTCCCCACAATATATTGTGGGGGCGCTGTAACAATATGCAGCTTCTGGGACACTGTTGAATGATATTTAGTCTGTGTATGAAACAGTGTCTTTCTTTTCAGTGGTAACTTGAATACATTCTATGTGTGTAAGACTGTCAGGGATGCCTATCGCATCCCCTTCTGTTTGTGATTTTCTTTGATAGGATGAGGTTTACAGGGTATCCAGTTTGTGGATGTAAGGATTGCACCTCCGTTGGCTGGAGATGATGGTGTTCTCTTTACCTTAGGTGGCTGTGGTCTCCAGTGCACACTAGGGCAGTTCAGTCCTGCAAGTGAGGTGTCTGGGATGAGAATCAGCACCTCTAATTCTGCTGTCATTGTTCTCCTCTCGAAAACAGTCTATAGGTAACTGTGCATGGGGGAGGGGTAATTACCTCATATGGTGGAGTTTAAGTGTCTATAGATCTTTTACATGAGTGGGGGAAAAGGAGATCAGGAGATTATACAGTGGATGGCGCAACAGCAGTACTGCAGGAATTCTAACAGAACATGGTGATGAGGCACGACCTTCATCATACAATGATGACTGTGATTTACCGGTCAGATTGTCCTCATCCTCACCTATGACTCAAGATATGATTACAGGTACAAGCAGTGTAGCCGGCTTCACTCTCCATAAACTAGTAAGGAGCTCAGCAGTCCAGGAGGATTTGGTGTACAGTGCCTCAGGATTGTCAGATGTCAGTTAAGTAGTTCTGGGAGCCTAATGAGGATGCCCTCTGGTCATCTCCTGTGGGAGGTGTATCAGACAATACTCAGTGAGAATAGGTCTCTTGGTAGACCCAGGACACCCCTCAGCTCTCATGGGTATGGCTGGAAACCCTCCAGAAGGACCTATGTATTATGCTTGTACATAGAGGACTTGGGTCTGCCCAGATCAAACTATGGGGGTCAGGAATGGGAGAATCTGGAAGATGAATTAAGCTGTACACCAGCATAGTGCGGCGTGCCCTACATCTATACTCAAGAGGATGCAGATTTGAGGTTATGTGAATGACAAGGGTATATATCATAGCAGATTGTGCCCCAAACATATTGACATGGCATTCTGTATAGTAGTGGTGAGTGCCCTGCATGCATTAATGCACTTAGCATTGGGGGGCACTGTCCTGCATGGTGTACAGTATAACTGTGTGCCCTGCATCATTAAATGCACTTAGCACTGGGAGGTACTCTATTGAATGGTGTACAGTATAGCTGTGTGTCCTTTATCATTATAATGCACTTGACACTGGGGGCATTGTACTGTTGGGGCTCCCAGTTTAACACACTGATCAGTTTTGATAGACAGAGTGCTTATATAAAATGCAAGTTGTGCTCTCTGTCTCTATCTCTCTCACTTTTAGCTGAGCCAAAGCAGTGTCTTGTAAGGCATGGACCAGTGTGACTAGCATGTATGGATGGCTGGATAGACATTTGTCTGTCTGCTTATCTATCTATCTATCTATCTATCTATCTATCTATCTATCTATCTATCTATCTATCTATCTAATCTACCTTTGAAGGATTCTGGCCTTTGCTGTCAGGTTTTATCTATTTCTGAGCAGTAGTGCCATATGATTCTAATCTGGGCTCTGTACCCCTGACTCATGTCAGAAATGTATGGAGCTCTGTAACTTTAAAAGCCACTTCTGGGCTATACTGATAACAATACAATCCAGCCTTACTTGTTTGTCCAATAATGTGACTGCTCTGCTCGAAAAGTGATGTCAGCATTTTAATGGTGGCATGACAGCAACTTGTTGAGCATTGTATTCAGTGTGTGTGTGTGTGTGTGTGTGTGTGTGTGTGTGTGTGTGTGTGTGTGTGTGTGTGTGTGTGTGTCTGCTTCTGCACGAGTCAATATTAAATGATCAAATTCACTAATGTTGAATACAAAGTAATAAAACACAACCTCTCCAAAAAAAAAAAACTACAATTTGAGTATACACTCTCCTTTTAGCATGGCAGAGGTTATTCACTGGAAAGATTTTTCCTCCATAGCTTCAGGGTCTTGGCTTCAGTTCTGACTTCTGGCCATGGTCTGTATGGGATTTTTGTTCTTCCCATGTCTACAATTATTTTTTCTAGGTATTCCAGTTTCTTCCCGTTTCCTCAAAACATACTGGATGACTGGCTACTCTGCACTTCAATATACTGCATTTACCTCTGCCCTCGTGGCCTATGGCTGAAAAGGGCCTGATGACTAGTTTATGTATCCCATTAGCAAATGGATAAATTAATAAGAACTATCTGTCTCTCGTCAAGACACATATCTTTAGCTCCACTGCATATTTCTGTTTTGAACGTAGCCTTTTCCTTGCATTTTCTGCACATTACCTTTTATACAGCGCATATTATGTGTCTGAATGGAAGTGTAGCACACAGAGCTATTACATACAGATACTTTACTTTCTTAGCTGTTGGGTATGGTTTCTTTTAATCCAGTTTTTTCTTGACTACTACTTCATTTACAATGAGCTAGGTAATAGATTAAGCAGCTGCTTATATAGCAAAAATGTATATATGCTATTAATAACACTGCTGCAGAACATTAACATTCTAAATAATGATTACTCATTTTAATTATGTTGTTTTTATCTAAATTGTATGTTCTCTTTATTATTCTGCCAGTATACCTACATTTGAAGCTTTTCTTCCGGGGCTCCACTGGAGATGGTAAAAATCTAATTGGATAACTCAGCAACACCTAAATAAAAACACTGACCAGAGCACAAGGTTTTGCATCAATACAAAATGCTAATAAAAAGAATTACAGATGTGTAAATATATTTGTATCTATACACTGTATAAACAGCTTATTAAGCAAGTCAATTGATTATATGTATGCATTACATTTAGCTACACAAAGTCAGTAAAATCAATCAGTATAATACAGTGAAGCTACAGATAAGATATAAAAGGTGTTACACTTTCATGAGGAACCCCAGAGGAATAATAGCGCAAGGACTGAAGCAGTATTGATTAGAGGAGATAAGGCAGAGATGGCATTAAGCCAGTTTGCTGGACATCAGTGAGTGTATGTGGTGATGCATCCCAACATTCCAATGTATTATTTGTATAAAAAATTATATAATTCCATTGTCAGTTTCATTTCTGGTCGTAATTAAACACACTGCTGTACTTCTGGTTCCAGGACTTAATAAATACTCAAAATAATCTTTTACAAGTAGAATAATTCTGTATGTTGCTATCGTATATACTGGTTTCCAAATAGTTATACTTTTATCTTTGATTTGGTGTGCAATAGATACCTCAGATTCAAACAAAAAATCCAGAACGTTGATAGTTCTGATGATTTTATACAAACACTTCTGGAAAAATTCATGATTAGTATCAAATAATATTACTTGTAAACATATGTGGCATGAACTCATATACTATAAGTACTGTATTAATAAACATGCAGTTGAGATATGTAAATAGAAAGATACCAGGAAGGCCATAGCTAAAAATATCCTTCTGTGTTTGGAATGTGTCCTTTCCCTTATTGCACAGAATTCATCACGCAAACATCATAAATACAAACAGCAAAGACTAAAATACTGAAATTCATTTACCCAGCAAGCTGTCAAGAAAATCCCTGCAACCTTGTTACCAAGGCCAGTTGTTTACTAGTAACAGCCAGAGCCTAATTCCTGCTAAATTTACAAGCTTTCAAGCTCCTTAACAATAGCTACTGTTTCCTCTGTCCAGTAAACTGGACAAAACAAACTGCATATTCACGCGAAAACCATCCACGAACAGATACCAATACTTAGTCCCCCTAACCTTTACCAAAAGGGAAAGGGCATTCTCTGTGACCATTCAGCATGCCGGAAGAAGTTACCTCAACACTGAAGAAGTACTACAGTGAAAAAACTAAGAGCCCATCTACAAGAAAGCTATAAAGGCATTTTTGTTTCAAAATCCAGGGTAATCTAATTCTGTTCAGAGTATTATTCCATCACATTAGCCTTAATAACATCAATATTACTTAAACTGGGACTGTATACAATCTTCAGTACATTATAAATGTATGTTGGAGGTGTTTCTAGTAAGTTGAACTGTATATAACCTTCATTTTATGAGATGAACTGCAGACACTATTTCCTCTAAGGCATTGTCTGTAAATTAAAGATAAATTAACTGGGCTCTTTGTACTAATAAAATGTTAGCACTAAAAAATGTCCTGAAAACATGTATTGTGTTGAAATGCTAAAACTAACATTACTTTTAGGTATTAACATCTCTGTCATTTTGGCTCAGATCATGACTAAATAAATTCTGTGGGCCACTTTACCTTCTCAATTAACAAATGCAAAGTGGTTTACATTTTTGGACATAAATATATCTGTATATACATGTATATATATATATATATATATATGTGTGTGTGTGTGTGTGTGTATCAAGAGAGAAAGCTATAGACAGATTTGTGTGCTTATGGCTAAAACCAATGAGGTATGGCTGACCAAGTTTGCAGATGATTGCAAGCTGGGCACTGTCATCAATTCCCCTAGTGATGTGGACATCCTCCAAGAAGGTCTCACCCAAATAAATGACTGGTGCTAGAAACAATTCCTCAAGCTCTATACCAAAAATGCATCATCATCATCCCCTTTGGGGAGAATGACATCCCTCCAAACTGTCACATTAAACATCCTAAGCATGCAATCTGTTGTGAAGAATTTGGGCATCCAGGTTGATAGCAACCTGACATTTGACCACCATGTTACTTCTGTTGTACGGAAAGCTTTCTACATGGCTCACCTTATAAGTAAGGGTATCTCATCTAGGGGCAAGGAGGTCATAAGATCCCTGTATTCTTCCTTTAAAAGGCCCATTATTGAGTACAACTCCCCTTTTGGCATGTTCCTCACAAAGCACATGCAGCAGCTGGAGAGACCACAGAGGTTCCTCACCAGAAGAATACAGGACCTCAAACATCTTTCCTACACTGATGGACTAAAGCCCTACCCCTCTACTCAGTTTCATACATACTTCTCAGTGGTGACCTCTGTCTGGTATACAAAGCAATCTCAGACCCCATCTTGATGGGACTGCTGCATATCCGCAAGTCAAGCTTCACTTGAGTAGCCCGCACGTGCAACTTCAACCTGGTCTGTGACATCAGTAGGACTTGTTGGTGGGACAGATTTGTGGAATAGACTCTCTTTCCACATCAAACAGAGTACCTCATTAACGCTTTTTAAGTGCAATCTGGATAACTGGATGAGAAACAGAAAATACACCCCTGGGATTTCACCTGTGTCCCTGCTGGATTGGGGCATCGGGTGCCGACTTATCTAAATATGAGCTAAACTCTTGGCTAGGCTTATAAGAGTCTCAGAGCCAATAGCCTAGTAACTTTCTATGATCTATGATCCTATGTCACAGACTAACTACATTGCCATACACTACATTGACTGCAAACTAAATATGTTGACATGCCAATATGCATGTGCCCAGCATGAATCTCCCCATAACCCTTACTAATTATACATACCAACTACGAGATCACAAAACACTGGGGTAAGGACAAAATCCCACTCCCCACAGTATAGTGATTCTGCACACAAAGCAGCTGGCCTCCTGTGTTGAACTAGCAGTTTGATAAAACAACCCTCTAAAGAAAATGTTTGATCTATCATACCCACTGTATGTATGTGTGCATGCGCGTACCAATGTGTATGTGCACAAAACAGACATTTCTTGCATCTGTGTGTTACCCTGTGATTAAAGCATGTGAAAATCACTCTGCTATAGTTTTATAAGGAGAACTGTAATACTCTTGAAATACAGTGCTTAGGTACAAACTTAATCCAGCAAAAGTCCTGTGTGTGTAATCCCTTATTTGTGAGAAGTAAAACCAAAAGAAAAGAGGTGTGCTGCATGTTCAAAGCACTGACAAATGTGACTCCTAAAACAACAAATATCACTTAGTACTGTCTGTGATAATGCATGTTGGAAGCATCCTTTTAGATAGTGAAATGAAATGAAATTAAATTAATTAAATAGTGAATTGCTGATACTATCTGGTACATCTGCAATAATACTGTAGCAGGAGTGGAAGGGTAGAAGACTTTGAATTATTATTCACCCTCCACCCCCCCTCCACCCGCAAGTTTTACATATATGTCTTTCTAGCCATTACAAATATTAAACGTCATCATCTAGTCAGCCTGTCCCTTGCTTCCACACATAACACACCTACCTACTTTCATTTACTGCTTCCTTGCAATCCTCCCTATTTGCACTTTCCTTCACCCAAGCTCATCTCTGCATACATTGAACATTTTATGTATTATTCACCCATTGCGATCCATCCACTTCCACCCTACTCCTAATGTTTTCCTTTTCTCGGTATGTCTTTTCTTATTACATTAGTTCCTTTGTTAAATCATCTCATTACTACCCTCCCCACCTTTCCCTACCTTCTCATATCACTCTATCGCTTCTCTCTCTCATCACTTTCCTGCTCTTGGTAAACTAACCTGTTATTTCTCCCCCAGCTGTACTGCCAAATATTATATTCTACCATCTTCCTCATGAACTTTCCTGCACCTTAGTTACCTACATACTGTATCTTATAAATTATTCTACAGATATAACTAGTTAAGCAACGTACCTTTCTCTGATACATAAATAACCAACTCTGACAAAATGCTGTCTCAGATCATTTTATCTATATTATTCATTTGCCTCAGTTGTCTAACGGCATTACCTATTCAGCACTTAACTCCTACTACCTTCCAACTGTCGCTTTCATGCAAGTAATCTTGCTGGTGACTCCCTACTGGCCAAGACAGCACTGGTTACCCCTTCTTCATTTGTCCAGGGGCTATCACCACAAGTTGCCCTCCTTACACAGCACAAGGGAACAGAAATGCAGCCACAGTGGCAGTCTCTGCACCTCACCCTGTGTTTGTTATGATTCCGATCCCTTTCAGACGCCTGTACAACAAGGACATACTCGGTGTCCTGCAGGAGGCCAGGAAAGCCAACACAAGGGAAATCCTACCTCTCAAAGTGGAAAAGGTTTTCCATATGGTGTCATAAAAAACAGTTGGACCCACTGGCAAGCAACATCCCTTTAATCCAGTCTTATCTGTGTGAACTATTAAAGACAGGTCTGGCCTAGTCTTCTATAAAAGCACAGTTGTCTGCAATCTCTGCCTGTCTCCGCCTGGATCTACCCCTAGCATCCAGACTTACTACTAAACTCTTCTTCAAAGGGGTACTTCACCTAAGACCCCCAAGGAAACCATTCCCTCCTCCCTGGGATCTTAACTGTGTATAGGAAAAACTCACCCTAGCTCCTTTTGACCCAGCAGGCAATGCCTCCTAAAAGCTTTGCAAATGGAAAACTGTTTTATCAGTGGCTCTGGCCTCAGTCAGGAGGGTCTCAGAGCTACAAGCTCTGATGGCTAACCTACCTTTCCTAGTCTTCCACTTTGACAGGGTTACTCTCAGAACTAACTGGTCCTTCATGCCCAAGGTTGTGAATGACTTATCTTTGAACCAGGCCATACACCTTGCCCACCTTTTTCCCCAACTGTAGGGGGAAAGTGAGAGAATACTCAATTCCCTAGATGTCCACAGACAGCTTAGGTTTTATCTCCTTAAAACTGTCCATTAGAAAATCTGACCAACTGTTTGTCTTCTTCCACCCCAGACCCCTAGGGAAAGCAGTGACCAAACAGACCATTTCAGCCTGGATCTCCAGGGACATTTCCCTCTGTTACATATACCATGGGAGAATCTTGCAGGGCAGTGTTGCGGCCCACTCCGCTGGAGAAATGGCCTCTTCTGGAGCCTTCTTTGGGGGGCTGGATACCAACACAATCCTTGAGGCAGCTACTTGGTTCTCAGTGCACCCTTTCACCGGGCATTGCAGGCTGGACCATGTCTCTAGGGCCAGGGTGGGGTTTGCCAGTACTGTCCTTTACGGATTCCTGGAAACTTCAGCTAGACCACCACCCTTTTCACAGTGAGCTTTAGCACTCGCCCACATGTAGAGTGCTGCAGCATTGGAGTGGAGGGAGATAGAAGGGTTGTCTGGAGTCTTGACATAACCATAGATATCTTTCTCGTCCATGTTGCAGTATTCCTTCCCACCCTCCTTCCCCTCCTGTCAGGTTGCACTTGCTCTTCTGAGTGGCACTGGATGGGCTGTGCCCTTCTAGAACTGGCTCTGACTGGGGCCTTCTGTTCTAAATGCTGGTGCGTGCAGATGTCCCTCTTATGGCTCTCGTACCTGCAGCCAAGATGGACTCCCGATGCACCCCGAGGGACTGAGGGGCTTTGGAATACTGGCTGGACGTATGGGAAAAGAAAGGTGAACCCACATGTAGAGTACTGGAACATGGAAGAGAAGGATATCTTTGATTATGGTAAGATTTTACACAACTTTTCTTTCTGTTAATGCCAAATGTTTGCACCCCCATCACAAAACGACATTGATCAAGGTCTATCAATTTTGGTATTACTTTTGCCACTTTTTTACCCATTACAGACATATGAACAATTTATAGTCATGGTGTTAGTATTGCAGTGGGCATGTATTAAGCTGGATCTGATGGATTTTTACCCTGTTTAGGTATTACAGCCACCACAACTTTCTTCCAGGATGTTGGTACTTGTCTTAAAATACTGTTAAAACTTTCCAGATATTTCAGTTTTCTTTCCCCTCCTAGCTTCCAAACTTCCCCAGGAATACCATCTATTTCTGGAGATTTTCCTGTAGTATGCTAGATTTAGTCTTAACATAGTTATTTTACTGGGGCAAACTGAGGTTCTGAGGTGGTGGAGGGAATTATGGGTAGGGGAGGAGGAGTCAGAATCCTTGAACTATTTTCTGCCGAGGTCTGACCTGATCAGATCTGATGACCAGTAGCTGAAACAGATGAAAATCAGACAACCTGGATCTATCATTTTGGGAAATGCATAACTTTTTTTTCTCTTTCCCAAAAGTGATGTCAAAGATGAATGGCCAAATGGTCACCTAAGCCACTACCTCCTTATGGCTGTCTCAGTTACCACCTTCCATAAAGTGCCAGAGCATCCTAGTAAAAAGAGGGCATCCACCTCCTTCATCTTTTCTTGCTGCTAGCATATGTTTGCATCATACCAAAAAAGCATTTTTCAATCCAGTCTAGTATGTAGCCTAGGCAAAATGAGACTTGACATTAAGAGCAGTACCACCTTTTTTGCTTATTGTACTGTGAGGGTGGTGTTGCATCTGGTCAGTATTCTGACATGGAGCATTTGTGTGGTATGTATGTTCCACTGAAAGGGAGTGTGTGCATGTGCCAGAGGCAGATTCCCCAGCGAGACTGCCAAAGCCACACCGCCTGTATTGTCTAGGGTTGGAGTATGATGTCCAAATATGTTTCCAAAGGTTGGATATCCAGGGCCTGCCTTCCCCTCTGGAAAAGGTGGATGGCTTGACCACCACCTTCCAGTACATGGCTTGTAGGATAAAGATCGCAGCCAGCAAATTCTGCAGGATATTAAGATTCATGGCCTCAAACCATTTTGGGGTCCCCTTAGCTAAACTGTCCATGAGAAATTTCAGTGGTTCCTAAAGAACACATTGGAACAATACAGACAGTCTTAAATTGTCATCCCACTACTAGCTTATGTAGTGGAGGAGTAAGAATGATAGGCATCCTCTTGCTCATTGGTACTTGTTTCACCTGTCAGCCAGCTGCCTCCAGTCAAACCTTGAACATGGATGCCTCATGCCTGGTCTGGGGCACATCCTCAGGACTGCAAGGTTTGTGGGATATGGAGCCCAGTGTGTAACAAAAGAACCATGTGAGCATAAAACTGATGTGGACAGTCATTCAGGCAGTTAGGATTTTCAAGCCTTTGCAGAAGCTGTGGATCTGCATGGGAAAACAGCTCGACAGTCACGTGGTGTGTAAAAAGTGTGTGTGTGTGGGGGGGGGTGGCACTCTTACACTTTACAGTCTAGCCATGCTGACCTGACAGGTGGTAGAATTGTCCCTGAGAACCTCTTACAGTCCTATTCTAGAAAATTCCATTCTGGCTTAGGAAACTGCAGATAATCTAATTGATCACTGCTGCAGTAGCCTAAGCTATATGGGTTATATCCCACAAGGATATAAAAGGCAGACAGCTTCCAGAGCTTCATGACACTTTCCTCGGATCCAGTCTGTTGTCAGCTTGAGTTAAGCCGACTAAAAAGACAGGGAATAGTTTCCTGGACAGTTCTCCTTCCACCTCCCAAAATCTGTAAGCTATGGTAATCTACCCATATAGCTTAAGCTACTGCAGCAGTAATCAATATGAAGGACGTGGAACAGTTGTGTAAGCAAATTTAACTTAACAGTAGATGTTTGATCACTGCTGCAGTAGCTACTCCCTCCTCCTACCGTGTTTCTAGGTGTTATGTTATTGCCAGGGCATGGACTTGTATTTTTTGCTCCCCAGCATTGTCCTTTTGGGGCTCAGCCTCCCTCCCTCTCTCTGGCATGAAAGCTGTGAAGGGCTTGGCACCCAAACCTGCCTTTTTCATTAAAAAAAAAAACTCTGCTCAAGCTGACTATTTGGGAATGAGGAAGGTGTCCTGAAGCTTTGGAAGCTGGTAGGCTGTTATATTTTGCAGGATATAACCTTATAAAGTTTAGAGTACGGCAGCAGTGATAATTCGAGCATCTGTTATGTTAAGTTCACTTGACACTGCTGTATTTTCACCTTTATTCATAGAGTTAGTACGAGAAACCTTTCCAGTTGCCACATCATGTGGACCTCTTGATATGGGGTGGTCACTGATGCACCGAAACTGGACCATACTCATCTTTTTTGGGGGATTTGACCTGGATTCTCTGTAGGACTCTGGATTCCGAGGATGTACTTAAGGTCAGGACAGAAGCTAAGATGTTGAATACCAGGGGATTTTACATGGCCAAAAGTAAGATGTTTTCCCAATTGTGCCAGAGTAGCAACCAGAATACATTGAGAGCTAAGGTGTACTTGGTTCTGTAGTATGAGTTGGGTTTTCTCCCCAGTTGGGGCTGACATTGATTTTTTTCAAGGTAAATTCAACAGCCTACTTCTGCCTATCTGCCTGTAGTGCCCCCTGCAATATGGAGGAAAAAATATGGACATTCTGCAAAAATATGGACAGTTGAGAGGTATTTGGACTGTTTATGGTAGTTGTCACATCTACTAGAAGGAATTCATAACTTCAGGCTCTGGTGTTCACTTTCACAAAAGTCATTCTGAGTGAAATTGTGAATAAGCTTGTTTTTCATGCCAAAGATGGTAACAGATTCAGGATCCTGCTCTTCCCTGGGATTTTCCCATGGATTTACAAGCTCTGACTGCTGCCTCTTTCAAACTTTGTCACATTTGACTTGAGTATCCTTTCTTACAAAATGCTTTCTATTCGGTAACACTTCAGCCAGAATAATGTTAGAGCTTCAGGCATTATCTGGTATACCTCCCTACCTTTATTTTTATTTATTTATTTTTTTTACAAGGACCTGGTGTCTTTGTGCCATAACCCTTTTCTGTCTTTGGGATCTAATTTGAATCCCTCTACTCCACTTCCAGTTCTTTCTCAGTTTCACTAGCAAAAGGGGAGTACAAGTTTTATTGTCTAGATGTTTATCAACTTTGGCTTTATTTGGACAGGACTAAATATTTCAAAGTCTTATCAGTTGTGTCCTCTAATTCCAAAATGGGGAAAAATTCTGCATGGTAACTGTTCAAATGGCTTTGTGGTTCTCCTTAGTTTACTCAAAAGGCTGTCACTTCACTGCAAACCTAAGACCCATCCCACCAGGGCAATTGCCACTTCTGCTGCCTTTGTCAGTTGTGCCTCTTTGCATGGGATTTGTGTGGTAGCAACTTGGTCAAGTGCCATCTGTCCAGTCTGATCCAAGGAACCCACAGGTTAATCTAGAAGACCACATAGATCTGTTGTTGTAAGTACATAACTTCTGTGGTTTTTTTTTTAATCCTGCAGTGTTCAACATTCTGTTTATAGTGTTAAATTGCCGAGATAAGACTTTTTTTACAGAAAACTGAGTGTTTAGTTCCTGGCCAAATTGCTCTTCCTATCTTCCCTCCCTCAGTCTGCCAGAGTATCGTATGTGCTACCTTATGGGGTTCAGCTAATTAACTACCTGTGCCTAGCAATACACTTTGTCTGGTGTGCTATTAGAAGTGTTCCTTTATGCGCCTTCTACCTGCTGTCATTTGATGATATTTTCACAGAAAATAGTTATCAAATGAATGACAACTCACAGTACAGACAAAGCTAACCATTTGTGAAAATGTGGCCATTAAAATATTCTGTTTGAAATGTTTACTGATTATATGTAAAGATGACACTGTGAACAGTAACACTGTTTTGCATGAAGTTGCTCTAAGGTCATGATCCCCGGCTGTTGTAGCAACAAACATAGCAACTTGACCTTCTAGCTAACAAATGGACACACGAATGCATTGTGCTTGTAAACCATAGGGCAATGTGCATCTTTCCATGCCAGCTGCATTAAGCACCCAAACAGCTACTTGAACTCTGGTCACCTGGGCTGAAATTGGGGTTTTTTCCTTCTGTGCCCCAGAAGATGACACCTTAATTTTCTTTTAAAATTGTATTGAAGGTTTAATGTTCAGAACTGCCAAAATATTTCCTATCCATCTGAGAAGATATGCTTGAGAAGGATACAAGAATCACATCTGGAAATAGATGAGTGAAGAGAGAAAAGGAAAGATCTAATGTATTGTCCAACAATGTTGACTAAAACTTGACTGTCATGCTGTCTGCAGTACATGCCATAACATTTCACAAGAAGTGATGGTAACTAATGGGAATCACTGTTGTCTTGGTGCATAAACAGTATCTTCATTCTTGAAGTGTGGACACACATTTGTTCCATTTCAAAGAAGACTTGTATATTGTACATGGCGATCATCTTTCCATGATTCCTGAAATAGTGACAAGACATAATAAGTGGGAGTGACAAATGGAGTACCACAGGGTACAGTACTGAGTCGTCTCCTGTTCGGTATCTACTTCTCTGAAGTACAGGCTAACACAGAAGGTCTTTGGCTAACTAAGTTCGCAGATGACTGCAAACTAGGAGACATAATTGAAACTCCTCTAACGATGTGGACATCCTACAAAAGGGCCTCACTGAGACAGATGCCTGGTGTCAAAGCCATGGCCTCAAACTCAGTGCCAAAAAGTGCATTGTTATCCCCTTTGGTAAAAACTCTGTACCCATGAACTACCACATAGGCAGTAGTCTATTTAACACCGAAAGTGTGATAAGAGACCTTGGGACACAGGTGGACAGTAGTCTCTCATTTGATAATCACATCGCCACAGTGGTCAGGAAATCCTTCTATGTGGCACACACCATCACAAAAGGTTTCTCATCCAGAAAAAAAGAGGTCATTGTTCCCCTCTACTCATCACTCATTAGACCCATTGTAGAGTAAAACATCCCTTTTGGTATGTACCTCACAAGACATCTTCAACAACTGGAAAGGCTGCAGAAATACTTCACAAAGAGGATTACCAACCTCAAACAGATGCCCTATGTAGACAGTCTAAAAAAACTCCAGCTTTATTCCGTCGCATATCGCCTGCTCAGAGGTGATTTCTGCCTAACATACAAAGCTATGTTAAACCCAGAGCTGTTGGACATGCTCCACTTAAAGAATTCCCAATCCCTTCAAGCTACACGCTCGGGACCTAAACCTTGTCACCACAATAAACAGAACATGCTGGAGGGATAGATTCCTGTCCCGGAGACATCCCATACTTTGGAACAGACTACCTATCTATGTCAAACAGAGCTCCTCATTAGCACTCTTCAAGAAAAATCTTGATGATTGGATGGGAAATAGGAAATTCACCCTGGGGATCACTTCTGTGGCTCTGCTTGACAGGGGCACAGGAAAATAATTTCTTGGGTGACAAAAGCCAGGGTACCTTTTTGGCTGGGCTTGTATTGCTAGGACCAATAGCCTAGTACCTACCTATGAGCCTATGAGCTTATAACCCTCCATTACCCCTCCCATTATAGCAATGTGGTCACACACCTCTATTAAACTATAGAACTGTAGACTACAAAATATTTTTGAATCAATCTTTGCAAAAACAAAAATTTCACAAGCCACATCATTGCTATTTTCCCTAAGCTCAAAAAAATCCAGACTCAAAGGTATAGAAAATAAAGACCCCTCCCACTTCAAAAATACAATAAAATAACTCTACCACCCTTTTTGCAGTGTACAGGGAGATATACATCTTAACCCAAGTCCACTCACAGCAGATATTATCCACTCAACACGTCCTTCTTCAATTAATCCCTATAACTCACACTCATCATATAAATATTTGTAGCTTCATAAACTACCTGAACTCCATGCATGGATTTCAATTCACAAACCAGACATTCTGTCAGTCACCAAAACCTGACTAAAACCAATATAAAAGATGAAGAGTTACTGCCTCCAGGCTATATTATTATTATTAGATTTGATAGACAAAACTGAACAGGAGGTGGAGTGGCTATTATATATGCTAACACACTTGAATTGTCAATCTATCCCCTGATAGTACCTACATTTATCAAAAGTAGAAATACTAGCCATCCTGCTAAGGCTGATTGCAAAAAAGTCTCTATGTGTAATTACTGTGTGTAATTACTATCTACATTCCACCAAATACCACCCCTTCCACCATAGAAAATGCATTATACTGGATCACAAAAAACATCACTCAGGAAACTATAATACTGGGGAACCTTATCATCAACTCTGTAACCTTAAACCAAGCCACAAATCTGTTCATATTTACTATACTTCTTAACTGGATACTGACGTCAATATCATTGTTGTAACAGGCACCCTATCAGACTCCCTAAGTGATCATAACCCTACCAAAATCACCAAAAAGGTCACACACAACTTAGAGATATCAAACATATAAACAAATTTTCCTTTATTAATACCCACAAACATATTAATTGATCCACTCTTAAAATCTTGTCTCTTTTTGAGGCTGTAGGACACTGTAATTACTTAAAACTCTTGACATACATACTGCTTTGAGAAGAAACATGTTAAATATAACCCAGCTCCATGGCTTACCTGGAACAGCAAAGATCTCCTGAGACAAGGGATAAAGCCTGGAAATGTTGGCAACATACCGAAAGCCTGTCTAATTATCAGTCATATATGCACCAAAAAAACCTCACAAAAAACATACAAAATGTAAAAAAGAAACTACTCGCACAACCCTTTCTCTGAAATACTTACTGGGCAACGATAAATTAACTCCCAAAACCAGGAAGAACAACTCCATCTAATCTGGATTCTAATGCCCTTCATGTTGCACATACATTTTATTCCCATTTCATACCTGCAGTTTCATCACATTTTAAAAACATAGCAAACAGACCTATAAATACTCAACACATTGCAAGCAGTTCCTGACAAACCTTTTCACTTAAGCTTGGCCCTACTAAAATAATTCAGAGACCTCCATCCAAACTGAAACCTACAACCTTGGCAGATGATCAAATCCCTGTTAAATACCCAAAACTTGCCTCTGAAGCTATAGTTTATTATATATCTATACTTATCCTGTAGTTATACTTATCAATAGGTCTGCCTTAAAGGCTTATGTTCCTACTCTGTGAAAAAAAAAGATAAAAAACATTTATTCTTACACTGCATAATGGAGGCAAATTAACTAAGTTATCCAGTTATTGCCCAATAGCCATACTCTCTCTTCTATCTAAAATCTTGGAGCATTGTCTAGACAGTAACATTCCGTACTATAGTACAACTATAACTGCCCTATCTTTTCATAACACAGTCAGCCAACACAGAAGTGAAGGTATGCTAGTTTCTTCTATTTTTCATGACCTATCAAAATCTTTCAATTGTTTCTCACTCAAAGCTATTATATTCACTAGATGAGCTTGGCCTATACCCTGGCCTGGTTTGAAGATTATTTATTGGAAAACAACATGTTAAATGACAGACATCTTTCTCTTTTTTCATGGACTTACACATTGGAGTACCTCACAGGTCAATTCTAGGTCCCCTTCTCTTTAAGATATTCTTAAACTCCACACTGATGTTAAACAAAGTATGCTTATTTAGTATTCTAGTGGATGTACTCTAATATGCACTGCCCATGCCATGTTCATCATGCAGAGTATTACACAACTGTCTCTTTCCTCCATTAAAGCTTTTATCAACCAGTCCCACTTAGTCTTGAATCCAAACAAAACCTAAGTACTCCTTATTACATAATCCAACAAGCACATTCAAAGTATCATCTGCACAAAATATATTTGAGGTAGTCTCTCACATTAAACTACTGCATATTATTATCGACGATGCATTAAAGGTTGACATACATATTAGGAACATGATCAAAAAGATCTACATAAAACAAGGTCTCATTTAGGGTATCACTCTACCTCTCCCTTGATTCGAGAAAAAAAAATACTGCCTTAGCATTTCTCTTACTCTCTCTTACTCCTCACCATTATCAACACACCCCTTCTGGTGAAATTTGAACACTGTTGTAATAAGATATCAAAATATACGAGTCTCCTCAAAAAAGCTCATCATTGTTCAGCTCCGCCTCAACTACACTCTATGAAATTTCATAACTATGTAAATTACAGCTAACTTAAACAGGGCTTTAGCACCCTGCACCATCCATACCAATATCCAGCTTTGATCTCCATAATAAACTGGTACTCCACACCCAGATCACTAGGGTCAAAGAACAAACATTTTGCTCATGCTTAAAAAAATAAACAATAACACTGTAATGCCCTGTACTCTGCTAATGTCACTAAATGATAGAATGTTCTCCTTCTACAAATTAGACAAAACAGAAATATAAATCAGCTTACGCAACATCATGAAATGTGTTAGGGGATCACAAATAAAACTGAAGCAGTTACTACTGAGAAGAAAGAAGTAATAACCCTACACAGACGCAACCTAGATAATTGGGTGGGAGACCACAAATTTGTCCCTAGGATGGCACCCTTGTCCCTCATGGACAGGTGTAGCCGTTGTTGATCACAGACCTACTCTGTTCATAAATTAATTATTAGCTACCCAAAAAGGAACAAATGGGGATAATTGGGATTAACATAGCTAGGCTTGTGAAGGCTCTAGGGCCGATAGCCTATTAACCTCAAATGAACAATAAATAAATAATAAACAAATAAATAAAAATGGCGAAACAGAATCTGAACCGAACTGGACTGTTCCTAAATTACATAGACTCAGATGCTATACATGCTGTCACTTTGGTTATTCATCTAGAAATTGTTCTAGACTTTATGCTTTTGTGCATATTTCAACAAATGATATGTGATATCATAAGTACTGGTAATGTAATGTATAATAATGATATACAGTTTAGGCAAATGAAGAAAGCAGAAATAATATAACCAGGAAACAGTTTTGATACAGTTATACAGATATCCAAAGAGTAGTGCTGACTGGAGTCTAAAAGACCCCCTCAGGTAAAAGTTGTCTTAGCAAGATAGACCTGAGAAGGTATGTGTCGACTAAAGGACAAAATGAGTCCAGGACTAGAAGGTGGTTCCTGACTAGGTTTGTCCCCTGAGGATTATTTTCTGGTTGTGGGCTGGCCAGAGCTAGTGTGGTCTCTCAGCTGGAGACAGTTGCATCTGTTTTTAGGGGGAGGCATGTGTCATAATGGAAGTGTTAAGCTACTGGTGAGAGTGGCAAGAGTACATGATTTAGAAGGAAATAGGGTGAGGCCTACACTATTTCCAGCTTGAAAAGTCCTTAGAAAGTGATATGGAGTAGTTTGCTTCTCTCTCTTCTGCAGTGAATGCACTGTAAGGCATGTCCATTTAAGTAATCTGACGAAGGAGTGTTCACAGTGTGGTTGAGACAGGCAGGCAGTGGGCTGAGAATATACTGAGGCGTGAGGTGAAATAGAACTCATCATCCTAGGGGCCCAGACAGAACTCAGGGGAGTTACTGGAAGAGAAACAATCCAGGAGGAGAGACTGTAATGAGTGAGGACCTGTCTAAGTGGTTGTTTGAAGAATGCCTGAATAATCTGAGTAGGAGAAATGGACCTACTGGAATGTAAGTTAAAGGGAACCTGCTGTTAGACAAGCATTTTAATAGAACAGATTCTTATAAACCTACTTTTATGTTAGCTGAAGTGAAACATTTTTTTTTGTTTGCTGAAATGAAGCTTTCCTTTCATTACTATTTACTTAAGCAAGTATACTATACTATCATTACTAAGCATAAAGACTAATGCCATATTCCTACCAGCCTGCAAAGTGTGTCAAGATGTGGTGAATGCATAAAAAATACATATACTATTTGAGGTAATAATCCCTGAAAAATATTAAAGTATGCATGTATGTTTTCTTCTGTGTATGTTTATACATGTATTACGACATAGTAAGAGCTCCTTCTACTGAAATGAATTAACTTGATGAAGGGTGATGTACTGGAAGAAGTTTTTATACATCAATTTTTAAGAGGTGAGAGAGCTGCCACTCTAAGTTCTGGGGCCTAGAGTGGCGGAACTGCCCAGTGTGACTGACAGTATGCTGTACAGGAGTTTGTTGGAGACAGCACTGCAGCTTATGTACATGTACTAAGGGAGAACATATACTGACAGTGTTTGAGACAGAGAGAGAGAGATACAGAGACGCACAGACACATAGGCTGGAGTTAGAGCAGATGACGGGGAGCTCCCATTGAGTGCATGAAGTATTGCCAAGAGAAAAGAATGAAATTCCAACATTCAAAAATTAAGAGACATCTGTCTTTATAAGGACTGACTATGGGCTTAACTTTATGAAGTCTGAGAGAATGTATCCAAACTCACAATGAACTCTGAAACTGATATTGATAAAGTGAAGCATACATTTTGGTAAAGCAAAACACATGTTTAATTGTAAAAGGTGTTTTTTCTTGGTTATATGAGAAAATGAGAATCTAACTTTCCTTCCTTATGAATTATGCTAATTAGTTGCATTAAGTTATTATGTTTAAACAGAAATCCCTGGTTATTGTGCTGAAAGTGTATGCAAAATAAAGAAGCACAAGGAAAGTGTGATGCTGTAAGCCTTGGGTCCTACAAAACAACACAAGTTTGGGAAAACTGGGATCATTTGAGCTAATATTTGTGATATGTTACAGAGTGCATGTGTGTGTGTGTGTGTGTGTGTGTGTGTGTGTGTTTATATAATTGTATTACCTTTTTTTGCCTTTATAGAACATTTGCTGTATTGCAATTAGGTTGAGTGGCAAAGGTTTTCTTTGGTTTTCTTTGTAAACTACTGGGCATTTATTTATTGTGTTTATTGTGTTTCATAAGTTCTTTGTGATCCTTTTCTTGTATCATTTTCATTTACTTCCATGAAATGCCTCTGGTGAGTATTTATTGAATAATTCTACTCTATATATTCCAATTTACTACTATATGTTTTAATGATGCATTTCTCCACTGAAAGGATTTTTCAGAACCTGGTGATAATGACCTGTCACTCGCCTTCTTCAAGTATAGTACTTCTGCCATCTTACAAAGCCAGAAAAATGGGGAACACAAGAAAAAACCCTTCTTTACCTTTATTCCAAGTCACTTCAGATCTGGTAGCCACCCAACAAAATGTCACAACTAAGTTTATACCACCTGACGCACTCAGTAAATTTAGCATTTTCTCATCATTATCTAACTGTATAGTACTCCCAACCCTATTGCCTGAACCTTCCTCTTACATTTTACTGTTCTGCTTTAAACACATCAAAAGCAAGGCCGATGAACCACTGATCAAACAAATACATTTAAACAATCTCCCAGGGTCAGGTAGTATACATTCCTCGGTCATATACTACTGTGAAGATTTTATATGGCACCCCTGAAACATATACAACCTATTCTTAATTTAAAACACTATGCCCTCTGTCTGGAAAACTGCCAAGGTAAACCCACTTCCAAAACAAACCAAACATCTCCACACCATGACATTAGTGCCCAATTTCCATTCTACCCACCCTAGGAAAAATCCTAGACATCTTCACACGACTAAGTAAATACATCAGAAATTAAAATCTTGGTGGAGGATATTCTCTTGGAATTCTTACGCGCAACCTTTAACACAGCACATAAAGCTTAACTGATGTTTACTAAAGACATAGGATGCTGGAGATGTAAACTAAATGTTAAAGCTGACCGGCAGCATATGTCTTACAATTGTATAAAACTTAAAATATATTGTGATAATATGAATTCTCACTTACAGTATGTTTTTAATGATAAATTTATGCTGACCAAATCTCTTATTTTATTTAACACACCTATTCCCACCTGTGTCATGAAAATAAAATACCCTCTTTTATGGAGTATCTTAACATTACAAGAAATGTCATCACCAAGAACTGGAAGAATCAGACGACTCCTACTATGAAGGAATTTGTACACTTGGCAACTGAAGTCTGTCATCATGAACATCTAGAATCACCTCTTCATATAATATATGGCTGAAATTCAAAGAACTGCTGGATAAATAGACTTTAATAATTAACTAACAACTACTATTTCACATTTATTTTTCTGTTTAAAAAGCTTTGTTTTATAGTAGACACCACTGTAAATAGTTATTTTAGTTATTATTGTTGTTTTAGATATGTATCTTTGTTTTATATTTCTGTTGCCGTATATTAATGTTTTGTTGTTAAAATTTACAATAAACACAACTGAGGAAGAAAAAAAAGAAAAGAAAATCTTATTTCACACAAGCAGCATCGCTTTTGGTCAGAATGTAGCACAATGACAGCACTACAGACTCTCACAGGTGAAATCCTTCTAGGCATGAACAAAAGTCAGCTGATGGCCACCATTTTTGTTAACGTTTCCAAAAGCATCTGATATAGTGCATCACAAAATTTTCTTAAACCACCTACTTGAAATAAGAATTAGCCCAGGTTCCAGAATTATCTATTCTGTGGTTCCAGAATTATCTATCTGACACTTTACTGACAGTCCAGTGCTCACTCTTTACTTTAGGAAATCTCAGAAAAAGGTGTCCCACTAGGCTTTATCCTTGCCCCCTCATATTCTCCATCTTTGTCAATAAACTTCTTCACCTCCTTCACCGTCCTCTGTAATTTTATGCAGATGTCATGGTTCTATTACAATCAAACCAGTCCCTCACAGCACTTCAAAAAGAACTTCAAATGGTTTTCCACTGCCTTATACAATGAAGTAAAAAAAAATTACTACTTAACACATCCAAATCAAGAACAAACTTGCCTTTTGGTGCAACACAGAAGCTCCATAATTCTCAACTACAAGTATTAGATCATAACAGCACTGCCTTAGAAAACTATAACAGTTTCAAATACCTGGGTCTACGGCTAAATCCACTAATGAAAGCAGGGAAGCAGAAGCTAGTTCAAGTCAAATCTTCTTTATTAAAAATGCCAAACAAGCAATGCAAATAGTAGTTGAAAAAAAAACAGAATAAAGTGTAGAAATTCACCATTCCAATTATATACCTGTTTAAAAGCATGGGAGTGGTTTACTAGGGTAGCTCTGTTATAAAAGAGAATCAGCATGTTTATTAGCTAAATACCCCTACCCCATACACCAGTGTGATATTCGCCACAGTGCTTCCCTACTTCAAGCTGTGTGATACCAGGATATGTTTAAACTAAACTAAACTAAACTAAACTAAATTAAACTAAACTAAACTAAACTAAACTAAACTAAACTAAAAGTTAAACTAAAAATTATACATTCATAATTTTTAATAAAGAAGATTCGACTTGAACTAGCTTGTGCTACCCTACTTTCATTAGTGGATTTATTTATTTATTTAATTTATTTTGTTTATTTTACATTTGTTTACTAGGAAAGTCCAACTGGACACAGGTCTTTTTTCAGCGAAGGCCCTGGGAGAAAAGCTCCAAGAATAACAAATACATATAACAGAGAAACAAATACAGGCAAGTGAGAAGCACATACATACAAGACAGTGGTTTCAGACTCAATAAGTAGAGCAACAGTAATTTACATAAAAATGGTTGTTTACATTTAGTGGATATATCCAAATGATTATGTACAGCTAAAGTGAAACTACCAATAGTGGTAGACCATGCTAGTAGAGTAAGAGTATTGGTAATAGAGTGAAAAGGAGGAATAGGTTATCCAGGGGAGTTGCAGATCCAGGTAGCAGTAAGGTGTGTTTTTAGAAGTTTTTTAAATTGAAGTGTTAAGGAGCTAGTTACTAGTGAGTTAGGTAGATTGTTCCAGTGTTTGGAGATGTAGTTGGAAAAAAGTGATTCACCTGCTGAACTCTTAGCTTTGGTGGTGTGTAGAAGTAGTTTGTTGCTGGAGTGAAGAAGTCTTGAAGAGGAATATGGCTGAATGCTATCTTTCAGTGAGGTTTTTTTCCTGATTGATAAGAGTATTTTGTGGGTGAAGGTAAGTTGATTAAAGAGAAGAAGTTGAGGGAGTTCAAGCCACTTGAGCTGCTTAAGTGATGAGCGGTGATGTAACTTATATAAGGCATTAGTGGCAGACTTGGAGATTTTATTGTAACAGGCTTCGAGTTTGGCTAGATCTGTCTTGCACAGGTTGGTTAAGACTGGGGAGCTGCACAGGAGACTTGAGAGGAGGTGAGTTCTAGCAATGATGGCTTTTATAATTTGGAAAGTTTTTAAAGAAAATATTTGTACAACCTGTTATTAAGTAGGATATTCACAGTATGTTTTTTGTTAAGTGCCAGAACACTAAGGAACTCTAGGGGAATCTTAGAACTTCCACAAAGGGAAATTTCCTCATTATTTGCTGTTGACACAGTATATTGACATACTGGGTTTGTGAGACTTTGAAGGACACCACAGAGACTGTTTGTTTTAATAAATATTTAATATGGCATACTGTATATACATAATTCTTTAATCTGATTTACAACTTATAAATGCTATTTTGTATGCTTTTTCTGATTAGCCAGCCATTTGTTTATCTAGTTTAAGGTCCAGTCTCAGCAAGACTGGAAAAGAGGGAGTCACTGTATGTATATATATATATATATATATATATATATATATATATATATATATATATGTATGTATATATATATATATATATATATATATATATATATATATATATAGTGTAATCAAATTAATCAGCATAGGTACTCTGTCCATAAAAATAACACATTATCTAATAAAATAAAGGGGAAAATAATAGCTTAATGGTACTTAAGTCCTTCTTTAGGATAGGAAAGTAAGTGTGTGTGCACTCATGCGTGTGTATGTATGTATGTATGTATATATATATATATATATATATATATATATATATATATATATATATATATATATATACACACACACACACACACACACACACACACACACACACAAATATTCTTCAGTATCTCCTACCAGTTTAAGTAAAGTGACAATCATATAGAGCCAGTGTTCACACTGCCAGTGGATAGCCCTGTCCCAAAATAAATTCACACAACTTTGTCTTGGCTGGGATTCTCAGCTGAATATTAAAATTCTGTGTAACACTTCTTCAGGTTGTCTCTTGCCTTCTGCAACACATTTCCTAGAATCATTGTTCCAGGCTCAAACTCCCCCTACATTGAGCAGGCAACTTCTCTGACCTTTAGTGCCATAGCCTTCTCTCTCTGTCTCTCTCTCGTTTTATTTACACATTACACTGACATGCTATATGCATGTTGCCAGTGTTATTTAAAGGAACCAAGCTACCTAATACGTATATATACACAAGCACATGAAGACTAATTGCTGGAACCTGTGTTCTGAGAGATGCCTTACAGATTATCTGCAAATATACAGAGCTGAGTATATATTTTTTGGTTATAGAGTTTGTTCATTGTTGCTTAGATCTCTGTTGAAACTGTTGTCTCACTGTTCTGAGAGACTGATCGGCAAATATACAGAGCTGAGAATATTTTTTTTGGTTTAAAGTTTGTACTGTTAGTTGTTGCTTAGATCTCTGTTGAAACTGTTTTCCCCACCCTCCCCCATTTTCTGATGTGTCTTCAGTTAGTATATTGCTGGAACCTGTGTTCTGAGAGACTGCCTTACAGATTATCTGCAAATATACAGAGATGAGTATATATTTTTTTGGTTATAGAGTTTGTTAATTGTTGCTTAGATCTCTGTTGAAATTGTTGTCTCACTGTTCTGAGAGACTGATCGGCAAATATACAGAACTGAGAATATTTTTTTTTGGTTTTAAAGTTTGTACTGTTATTTGCTTAGATCTCTATTGAAACCATTTTCCCCACCCTCTCCCATTTTCTGCCGTGTCTTCAGTTATATAGTAACAGCTGCATTCAAATTGCTGGAACCTGTGTTCTGAGAGACTGCCTTACAGATTATCTGCAAATATACAGAGCTGAGTATATATTTTTTTGGTTATAGAGTTTGTTAATTGTTGCTTAGATCTCTGTTGAAACTGTTGTCTCACTGTTCTGAGAGACTGATCGGCAAATATACAGAGCTGAGATATATTTTTTTGGTTATAGAGTTTGTTAATTGTTGCTTAGATCTCTGTTGAAACTGTTGTCTCACTGTTCTGAGAGACTGATCGGCAAATATACAGAGCTGAGATATATTTTTTTTGGTTTTAAAGTTTGTACTGTTAGTTGTTGCATATATCTCTGTTGAAACTGTTTTCCCCACCATCCTCCATTTTCTGCCGTGTCTTCAGTTGGTGTAGTAATAGCTGCATTCAAATTGCTGGAACCTGTGTTCTGAGAGACTGCCTTACAGATTATCTGCAAATATACAGAGCTGAGTATATCTTTTTTTGTTATAGAGTTTGTTAATTGTTGCTTAGATCTCTGTTGAAACTGTTGTCTCACTGTCCTGAAAGATTGATCGGCAAATATACAGAGCTGAGTTTTTTTTTGGTTTTAAAGTTTGTACTGTTAGTTGTTGCTTAGTTCTCTGTTGAAACTGTTTTGTTCCACTCACCCTCCCTATTTTTGGTTAGTAGTTTAAATTTGGTGGCTTTTGCAGTTGCTCGCCCCACTGTAGATTTGATCTGGGATACTCCCCCAGTCCCATCTCTTTACCATATTCTACCTAATAAACTCTTTCTGAACTTTCTTTTAGTCCTTTTTAATTTAATTGCATTTTTTAAACTGTGTTTGGTCTAATATTGCTGTATACTCGTGTGCTAGCTTGCACTGTACGTGAATTGTTTTTACTACTGTTTTTGCTACTTTTCTGTGAAAAAAAAAAAACTGTAAGCCTGTTTCCTACCTTTCCTGTAACTAGTGTTCCAGATACAGATTTGCTGTATCTGGGACTGTATGTAAGCTTCTGAGCGCCCCCAAGCCTTTCTGTGTTGGAGGGAAGCCTTCTAGCTTATCAATGGGAGTGGTAAGCACTAGGTAACCTGTCTACCACATAAGGAGTGGGTCTGGCCCAGAAATTTTAGTTACTGGTCATTTGGGCAATCTTCCATCTCTCTCAACTTTCTGATTTGAAAGCCTGCATTTGCACTTGTTTCTGTCCTGTAACTAGTATAGTGCAGATACAGATTCTTAGTTTTAGCACTTAAATTTGCTTATTCATGCTCAGCACTTGTTCAGAACTTGTAAGTACTAAATAAGCTACTAATTACTATAGCACTCAATCTTCATCATCACCTAGAGGAAAACATTTTTTGTACTTACTTTTCTCACTTGCTTAGAGAAAAACAGCTCTTGTACTCACTTTCCTCACTTATCTAAAGGAAAATAGTTTTTTATTCAGGCATGTCCAAGGGTCAGCTCCCAGTGTTCTCTCCTGTCTATCTGATGAATCTGGGCATCTTGAGGCAATGTAGAAATTGCCTCATGTACACAGACAACCCTCTCCTCTTACCACCCAACACTACAACCTGTGAGAGATGCACTTATCTAGCCAAACTGGAGGTAAAGCTCTCCCCAAACAAGACTGAACTTGACAGTCATGAGGAGAAGGTAAACATTTGCACCACACCACACTCATCACATAGTCTCACTAAATCTACACCACCAAAATCCACACATAGCAACACAAAAACATTCGCGGAGGCTCTCAGTAATAATCTGTCAAAGCAACAGAGACCTCCAAAACAGAAATGCAAGCAACCTCCATTCCCCAACACAACCCAAATGACACATAGCCCACAGACTCAGTGTGCCACTCAACCACAGCCAATAAGGCAAAACAACGTACCCAACACACTAGTCATAGGTGACTCTATAGTCAGGCAAACTGATGTTCCACTCACCAGGCTAAACAAGGAGATGGTTACTGTCAGCAGCGTGTCAGGTGCCAGGATCCGCCACATAACCCACGCACTCAGGTCACTCCACAACAAGTACAGATATGACTCTGTCATTGTCCATGTTGGTGTGAATGACCTGAGATGTACCTCCCTGGACTACATGAAAAGAGACATGGAAGAGCTCTCCGATCTTATAGCCCAGGCAGGTATGACCCTAGCCCTGAGTAGCATTCTGCCATCGCCCAGAATGATACCACAGTACAAGGACAAAATGATTGACTTCAACAATTGGCTAAGCTTCTGGTATCATTCTAAGGGGATCCAGTATCTGTCTGCTTAGGATGACATGGTCGACAGACCATGATGCTTTGCCACAGATGGCCTGCACCTGTCGCCCCCTGGGATTCTGGATACTGGCTAAGGCTCTTGCTGCCCCTATAGTGCCTTTTTTAGGCAGGGTTCAAATAACAAATTTGCCACCATAACAGGAACAGGCAAGCAAAAACTGAGGATAATGCTACTCAATGCTAGAAGTCTAAATCTCAAAATGCACTCACTCGAGGCACTCCTTAAAATGTAGAACATCGATATCTGTGCAGTGACTGAGACCTGGTTCAAGGCTCCAGAGAGCACCCCTGCACTACCAGGCTATAACTCATACCACACTATTCGGCCATGTAACCTGGACCGAAACACCAAAGGCAGAGGTGTGTCCATATTCATTAAGGATATCCACACCTCCAGGCTAGTTGCTCAGCATAATGCATCCGAGGTTATCCAAGTGCAACTAACTCTGGGCAAAACTACAATCCAAATTGCAGCTTGCTACAGATCCTCCACCATGCCCCAGGATTCCAACTCCTCTTTTCTTGATGTACTGGAAAATATTAGGGTTCAACCAAACACCCTAATAATGGGCGACTTCAACTACCTCACCATTAACTGGGAAAACTTCTCATGTACCAACTACTTAGCTCAACGCTTTTTGGAATTCATAAACTCCAATGCCCTAGATCAACATATCCACTCCCCCACCAGGGGCAACAATATCATAGACCTAGTCATTACCAACATGAGTGAACGGTGTTCCAGACCTGAAGTCAACTCCTCATTGGTCTGATCCGACCATAAGCTTATTACCCTTGATATCCACATCCCACCTCCACCCCCCATTAAGGAATCCACAGTAAAAAATTTCTCCAAAGCCAACTTCATGCTTCTTAAGACAGAAGTGGTGAACTTCATGACACCCATGCAGATGGACAATACAGTTACAACTGCTGAATCCTACACAAATGCACTAAGTACTTATAAGAGTGCATGGATCATGCTATCCCAAACAGAACCAAGACGCTATCCTCCAAAAAAAGGAAGCCAATCTGGTGGTCCCCTTCCATAAACAAACTGTACAACAGAAGGAAGAAACTGTTGCAAAAGAGAGTAAAATCCCATGAGTGGAGGACCTCCCTGGTCAGCCTCGGTAAGAAGCTGAGATCCCTTATAAGATCCTCCAAAGCTAGCTACAAAAACAAAATCACCACTAAATCCAAGGACAACCACAAAGCATTCTATAGCTATGTCAAGAATCTAGATGGCAACACCCAGATCTGCTCTGAGTTACAGCACAAAGGCACGAAAATTACAGAACCAACTGATATTGCCAACATCCTGGCAGAATGGTTTAGTGCTAACTTTACCCCCCTCTCACCTCCGAAAGGGCCAATATCTATACAGGAAGAATGCAGAGTCCCTGTAATCACAACTACGCAAGTAAAAGCTGCACTCTCTAAAGCCAAAAACAGCATCCATGGGACCGGACAACATCGCAGGCTGCGTTTTACACAAACTTCAGAACGAACTGGCTCCCAACTTAAGCACCATGTTCAATAATAGCCTCGCATCAGGCTTTGTGCCCACTGAATGGCACACAGCAACAGTTATCCCACTCCACAAAGGGGAGCCACCACTGATCCCGGGAACTATTGACCTATTAGCCTGATGAGCCTGGTCTGCAAGGCCTTGGAACGTATCATCATGGAATTCATAAACAAAGACACTGGTAACCACCAAACTCTGGATCCCACACAGTTCGGTTTGTGAAAGGCAGATTATGCCTCCTGAACCTGATCAACTTCTTTGAGGCAATCACCAAAGCTGTGGATGAGGGTAAGGTGGTTCACACAGCCTATCTTGACTTCGCCAAGGCTTTCAACACCATCCCCCATTCTGGAATTATAGCTAAACTCACTAAACTAGGTATAAACCCCCACGGCACAAGATGGGTTGCCAAATGGCTCACTGACAGAACCCACACTGTAAAAGTTGCAGACTCCAAATCTGACCTCAAAGCGGTGACAAGTGGAGTACCACAGGGTTCTCTCCTGGGCCCTCTCCTGTTTGGTATCTACTTCTCTGATGTACAGGCTAACACAGAAAGCCTCTGGCTAATGAAGTTTGCAGATGATTGCAAACTAAGAGCCATAGTCAAGTCACCAAATGATTTGGACATCCTACAGAAGGGCCTCACTGAGGCAGATGCCTGGTGTCAGAGCCATGGCCTCAAGCTCAATGCCAAAAAGTGCAGTGTCATCCCCTTTGCTAAAAACTCTGTACCCATGAACTACCACATAGGCAGCAATCTACTTAACACCGAATGATAGATAAGAGACCTTGGGACCCAGGTGGACAGTAGTCTCTACTTTGATAGTCAGATCACCACAGTAGTCAGGAAGTTCTTCTAAATGGCACGCCTCATCATAAAAGTGTTCTCATCCAGGAAAAAAGAGGTAATTGTTCCCCTCTACTCGTCACTCATTAGACCCATTATAGAGTACAACGCCCCTTTTGGAATGTACCTCACAAGACATCTGCAGCAGGTGGAAAGGCCACAGAAGTACCTCGTAAAGAGGATTACTGGCCTCAAACAAATGCCCTAAACTGACCACCTCAAAAAAACTCCAGCTTTACTCTGTAACAATTCGCCTACTCTGAGGTGATCTCTGCCTAACATATAAAGCTATGTCAAACCCAGAGCTGTTGGACATGCTACACTTAAAGAAATCCCAATTCCTCTGGGCTACACACTCTAGGGACCTAAACCTTGTCACCACAATAAACAGGACACGCTGGAAAGATAAATTCCTGTCCCAGAGACTTCCTATACTTTGGAACAAGCTACCCATCTATGTCAAGCAAAGTTCTTCATTAGCACTCTTCAAGAAAAATCTTGATGAGTGGATGGGAAATAGGAAATACATCCTGGGGATCACTTCTGTGTCTCTGCTGGACAGTGACACAGGAAAATAACTTTCTTGGGTGGCATAAGCTATGGAACCTTGCTGGCTAGGCTTATGTAGGCCCTTGGACCGATAGCTTAGTACCTACCTATGAACCTATGAACCTATCACAACAGAGAGAGAGAGAAAGAGGGAGAGACAAGCGCACACACACACACACACACACACCACACACACACACACACACACACACACACACACACACACACACACATACACATACACACACACACACACACACACACACACACACACACACACACACACACACACACACACACACACACAGATGTGCACACACATAGGCACACACATTAGCATTGTTTTGTGTTAAAGTATTAGGTATTGGAAAGAGTAGGTATTTAAAAGCATCAGGCTCATAGTCAAGATATATACAAGGTACATGTGGGTTGTGTCATTGTTTAATGAAAAAGGAGAGCTAAGAAGAAATCCCCCTCCCCCAAATTACATTGAAATGGCCCTTTCATCTTAGTGAAAGCATTTGCTCCAAATGCTAAATATGAGCAAGTAAAAACGAAATGCCCTATTAATGTTTTTGCCCCAGTAGGCATTTTGATTTCTTGTCTTGGGTAGGTGCCCTTATTTTTCATTGGCTTTCTCTGTACTTTAGTTCACCCTTTTGGAGACCCGAGTGATTAATGGGGTTTTATTATTTTAGAAGTCAGTTTTCCACTTGAAATCTACTTACATTGGTTGGGTTATTTGTTTTTTTCCTTTTTATTTGACTTTTGTACTATTCTTATAATACATTATTTATAACAGTTATACCACTTGGTTTGCATGTTTTTGGTTTATAACATTTTTACATGTGTGTAGCTCTGTAATATTCTTTCTTGCCTGGATGATTATGGAGATCAAGTAAGTCAATTCTGTCATTTAAATAACTTGTGCTGTGTCTAAGGGTACATTTTTAGTTAATATATCGCATGTATTTGCAAGTGAATTTACTTTTTTCTGTAGTCATCTGTGGTGAATTGTTTTATTTACTATTTATATTATTATGTGCATATTTATTTGTTGAAATTACTACATGATGGTTCTGTAGTGTTTTAATAATTTGATAGCATTATGTATAGTGTATGTCTTAGGTTTAGCTGTTTATTAGTTTTGATATAGTTCTTATATAGTATACTATACTACATGTATCTAGTACATATTGCGGTGGCGGTGCTGCGGTAGCATTGTCACCTCACAGTAAGACGTCCTGTTCGATTCTCAGCTAAAGCTTCTTCTGTGTGGAGACATGCGTGAATGGGCGTACCTTCGTTGAAGGTTGTGTGTCAGGGTTGGCAACTCGGCACATAAAAAAAAAAATCTACTGCCAATCCTTAGTGGACCGGAGTTGCTCTGTGGTGACCCCTAACCAGGAAAAGCCGAAAGCAGAACAACAACATGTATCTAGTACATACCAGGTCTATATCACTTAGTCGAAATGGCAGTAGTTCGAACACTATATGTTCGAACTTCTAACCTTGAAGTGCAAAACCATCGAAGGCTTAGAACAGCGATTTTTTTCTCAGGGAAAAAAAATCGTTGTTCCAAGAAACACGCAAACAGCACAAGCACACCAAAAAACAGCAATCTACACACATACACTTAAAATCCTACATCTAACCCTACACTAAACTGTACATACACTACTATCTATCCACTTACCTTAGCCCAAACCCTAACCCTAAGGTCCGTCACTATCGCACACTCACCTGACCCATGCCCTAACCCTAACTCACCTATCCCGCCCTAACCCTAACTCACCTATCCCGCCCTAACCCTAATGTTTGTTACTATCGCACACCCACCTCACCCGTGCCCTAACCCTAACTCATCTATACTGTGCCCTAACCCTAACATCCACACAATCGCACACTTACCTAAACCCGACCCGTAACTTTCCACCACAGTGCTGAAAATCGCGAAGCCACAGAAACGGCCCACCAAATTCTTTCCCTGGGAAAGAATTCGGTGTTCCCCAGCTTCACAATAATCAGTTTTTGAACTTCACAGTTCGAACATATGGTGTTCGAACTGCTGAAGTTTCAACGGACTGATAGAAACCCGTACATACCCATTATTGCTATCTACTTCTTTTTTATATTTTTGTTAGGTGATGGCATGTTTGCTTTACTCATTTTTCTTCTGGTTTGTTTTTTTTAGTTGTCATGTTCATAAGTTGGTTGTTACTGATTTAAGTAGTTGTTTATATGACTGTCATTGGTACACTAGTTCAGTTTGCTATGTTGTCTATACATGCATATGTGACTAATACGTTAATGCATTTGTGTTTGTAAATTGGTGACGCACAAAACAGACAGACACATTAGAGATTATATATATAGAATGCAGATAACTAAAATGTACTACATATAAGAAATGTACATTTATTTAAGTCTTTATTTTGTTGGGGTAACACACACACACACACACACACACACACACACACACACACACACACACACACACACACACACACAAGTGCACACATATATCAATGGATAAGACTGCATGTGTATTGAAGCTTGGGTGTGTAGGGGGATTGTGTCTCTGTGTCTGTACATGCATAATAATCTGAAAAGGATTTAGAACTCCAGGATAATAATTCCTTATTATTAGTTTTGTTAGATGTGTTTATAAAAATGATTACAATTGCAAATTTTGCTTTCCTTGGATTCACCGCAATCATTTAATAAATGGTCACGAATGAAAATAGATGGGCATTTAAAGATAATGTTATACTTGTATAATAAGGTAATAATATAATTAAAACAGAAGCAAGTCAAAGAATGATAGTGTGATCTCATGCTTTCGTTTCCTTCTGGTAGCCTGCTTATCATGATTTGTCACCATTCTTCATTAATGTTGCAGCTTCCTTTCCCAAGTAATTGTAAAAAGCCAGATAAGGGCAAACATGCAAACCAGGCCAGGTTATCCTTTGCTGACTTTAAAATGTGCATAAGATATCCTCCTTTAATCCTTTATTAAAGACTTTCTGAAGCTTTGATGTTTTCTGCCATTTAAAGAAAACAGACATCGTAATATTGTTTTTAGCAGGACTTGTTAGTATTCCGTAAATAGTCCTGTAACCATTCAACCCGTAAATTTGCTATAAAATTAGACTAAATAAATATGATATCATTAATATACATGAAGAAAGTAGTGATTAATAAGATACACCCTGATTTGTTAGATGAGGGCACTCATTCACCATAAGCTGAATGGTTCAGTGAAGATAATAATCAGAGCAGGTTGTTGAAATTATTATTATAGTGGGGTCAGTCTTCATTTTATTGCATTAAAACATTTTAATCATTGTTTCTCATCAAGGACTTCTGTGCTGCAAGAGCAGGACATTCTGTAAACAAAAGATCCATTTAAAACTGCCACATTTATAACTTCAGCATTGAGTTGTTGCTATAGTGATACACCATTGAAAAAGTATATGAAATCATGCCGATCAAATGCTCACACCACTTGTCTAAAGCAGGCAACGTTTGATAAACAGAACAGGCTTATTTCCCATAGTGCCCTTGTTTTAACCCAGTTAAATTGACATGCACTTGTTCTGAGCCAAACGACAAACTGCATACATATGCACATAAAAAATTTCAAATATTTTATGTTTTATGTAATTCCAACTGCTTGAATTGACATATATGACAGACATATCTTTTAGAAGGCATAAAAAGACTTTATAAAACAACAAGTCAAACCATAAAACAATACTGTAAGGTTCAAATGTTCTGTCGCCTATAGTCTTCCAATCAAATGTAATCAACACCACAGTTGCATTTAAACAAATAAAACAGGCTGATGTCTATCAGTAAACATGTCTGTTAAATGTGCCTAGTCACAGCATAACACCTCATTTCATATTAACTTGAATTTCTGGAATATTCTTTGGCCAATGAGATTTATGTGTAAATGGTTCATTTATATTCAAGATCAGAAGTAAAAATAGTGATGATGATGATGATTGTGTATGTATATTTACATTAATTACACTTTCATGCCAATGTTATCACATTGAGTAACTACACTGGTCTGCCTCTGACAGGCTGAAGCATTGCACAGCTGAAGTCATTGCATTACTGACTTTTTCCAGCAAATATCGCATTTCTTTGGGTACTTGTGATGTAGATTTGATGCTTGTAGTGCAAGGCAGATTTATATTGTGGAGTCCCACCCCAGCAGTCATATATCATATTAAAGGAGACATCACAAACATGGCTTCCCCTCATACCCAAAGACCCTAACCATTAAGGGGGAAACTGGTATAGAGGCTGAAGTAAAAATGAAACCTCATATCAGTTGAAAAGTTGGGTGCAAATAATTCTGCAGTCATCTGACTGGAGAAACATGACTTGCTAAATGTACACACAGATGTGATACAATATGGCTACAGTGGGCAACAGTTTAATCTCCCTATATAGCGTAACATCCCAGTTCTCACACTTTGCGTGCTCTGTTGTGCTTCCTTACCTGGATGTTGTTTGCTCACTTAATTTAAAAATGCACATAATGTACACATTTTGAATGGAGCTGGACATGACAAATCAACAGACACAATGTCGATATGATAAAATTAATTATATTATGCTGTACATATCCAAAATTATGCTGCAGGCTAGAAAGTCAACTCCCAATCCACTAGCTTTCATAGCTGAATTGACACTTACTAGTGGTGACAAAACATAGTCAAAATGGGAGAAGGATTTGTTCAGCATGTAGTTTCAGCAAAACAAGACTTGTCACCATTATATGACAGGTAACATGCTAAGAATGCAAAGATTTAAAATCAATTATTTGCCTGTCAGGAGAGGCTTTGAAATCTGTAGGCAGCCCCAGATTTAGACTTTCTATTCCAAAGAAACGTTAAAATGTAAAATACGTAAATAAAAGTAGTCTGCTTACAGACCATTCTGAGAGTGTCACAACCTGTCATACTTCAGTGTATTGCAACTAAGTAAGTATCAGCATTCACGTTACATTGAATGGGAAGCTTTGCTGCGGTACTTCAGTATAGTAAAAGGTAGAAATGAAGGTGTAGCTACACAAAACAGAACTATGCAAAATAAGGTAAGAAAAAATCATTTTTGAACAAGGCCATTGTAGAATGCTCATAATTGTGCTGGGGTATCTGTGTCATTGGATATACTGCTCCTAATGAGGCTTTTACCCTCCTTGTTGTTAAAGCATACTGCATTTGGTTTTTGGGCAAATCTAATTTACCAGTGGCTGGGCACTGATTCAGGTATGAGTCGTGTCTGGTGTGTACAATGCGGTGTTTACCCACGGCTGGTGTTGTCTGGTCATGAGGGTGAGTGTCATTACAAAGCAAATCATTGGCTAACCTGCATTACTTACAACCCAAATATGATTTTCTGATGTTATACAGTGACATTATTTAAAAAGAAATAACTATAACATTTTAAAAAACATGCTCATTGTTTGTTTGGACTTTCATTTTTGTGTTCTTTGCCAAAGATCCATTTTAAGTATTAGGATGGTAAACATGAATGTACTCTTTCATGTATTGCAACATCACGGGACTGGAATAGACCAGAGTCACAGAAAGTGTGCAGGTATGGGAAACTCTACTATATTTCATAACTGTTTGGTACTTTTGGCTGCACCTTTTCTGATTATGCTAATTTAAGACCTGCTTTCTCTGTCAGAAAAGAAATGACGTTTAGAATTTGTCATTGCTATTCAGTATGCTTGTCTACATTTATGGTGTTGGTAATGCAATTACATTTTCCATCTGATAACATGAATGGACTTTCATAAAGTGCTAGAATGCTACTGTCATATTTATTATTGTTCATAAAGTAATGGCATGTTACTGTGTACTATTCAGTTTCACACATTTCTTTTGGATAACATGATGACTTGAAACTTAAGCTTTATGTTTTGGCAGCTGACGTTAAGCTGCCACAAATGGTTTTCTGGATAATAGGAAAGGTATGCCATATGTTCCTGATTCAGAAGTAATGACTTAATAATCAAGGCAGTTTGCTTAATTATTGCAGATTAAACAAAATCAGTTGTTTAGTTATATCATGGCAGTTTGTTTAATTGTTCTAGATTAATCAAAAGCAGTCGTTAAGTTAACTGTTATTATAATATGCAGTTATTTTTTTCCTGGTGGTTTGTAAAATGGAGCTTAGTGAAAGAACTTTCATAATTATTTCTTTAATTGTGTTGATTGGGAAGTCTCCAGGTAGAAGAAAACAGAGCTGAAGAATATAAGGAAACGAAATATCATCATCTCAGCCAACACCCTCCTTTCTCACTTTTAGATGAGATCAGGGTCTCATGTCACCTGCTCTCATGCCTCTCAACCTCTTAGAGCAAAAAATCTGGACAAAGCCATCCATAATGGAGGGACAATGGCCCAAAAATAGGGACAATTTTAAATATTGCTACTACAAGCTTAGAAAGCTGATAGAACTGGTTTTGCATTAACATTAATTTTCTGATGGGTAAGAAGTCTGAAACTGTACTGTCATTATATTTTGACTTCAATCTTTGATGAATTGCCAGTGATTTACCAGAAAACTACAATTTTATGAAAAAATAGACCAAAAATATGAGGCAAAAATCTCGACATTCTGCGAAAATCTTACAGTTGAGAGGTATGCCTGCTCTACAAACAAATCTGCTTAGATGGTATTGTGCTATCTGTATATGTCCCAGTGATGACCCATCCTGAGATCATTAACAATTCTTGTTTGGCTGTGCTTTGAATAGGTTAGCTTCAGGACCATATGCCGCTCTACATAATGAGTTTATTTCCATGTGGTGGGCTGCACCCCCACACCCCCTGCTAATTAAATATATCAACTCCAAGTTTGCACTCCACAGAAAAAAATGGCAAACATACCATCATATGTTTCATGACTGCCTGTTGTAACCTTAGTAATGTTCCCTTTTAACTTGCTACACTACAACAAAACTCATGATAGTGTAGTGAAGTGCAATCTTGGAATTGATATATTTAAGTAGCAGGGGGTGCAGGGGTGCTTGCCCCCCTGCTTATATTTGGTGGAATGTAATTTGGCTTGTGTTGTCTGTAGTCAGTATATGTATCCTGTGTATTTTCAGTCTTTTGGGATTCAGGATTTTGAGTTTTCAGGATTTTGAATTTTCAGGATTTTGGGCTTCCGGATTCTGAAGTTCAGGATTCTGAAGTGAAACCATCTGGTGGACATCCTATATCAACAAGCTTTACAACAAAAGAAGAAACTGTTGTCCAAGGGTAAAAAGGAACTTATTCCAAATTGGAAAAACTCCCTCCTTAGCCTCAACAAGCAAATTAGATCACTAGTGAAAACCTGCAAAGCCAATTATGAATTGAAACTAGCCTCTGAAACAAAGGGAAATTACAAAGCCTTCTTCAGTTATGTCAGGAACCTCCATGGCAAAGCTCAGGTTTGTTCCGAATTCGTATTTAACAGTACCACTTACACTGATCCTGTTGACTTAGCCAACCTGCTAGCAGATAGGTTTAGTGCAATCTTCACCCCTCTGTACCCCCCAAAGTTCCATTTGACATCCCCAATACCTGTCCTGCACCTCACATCTCCATAGATCAAGTGTTAAAGGCCCTATCCAAGGCAAAGAACACAGCTTCCATGGGAACTGATAGTATACGAGGCTGTATTCTGCACCATCTCCAGCAAGAACTAGCTTTGCCATTGAGCACCCTATTCAACCACAGCCTAGGTATAGGCTTCATTCCAGCAGAGTGGAGAACTGCCATTGTCATCCCCTTGCACAAAAGTGGTGCCACTACTGACCCTGGAAACTAGAGCCTCATTAGCTTGACAAGTCTGATCTGTAAAGCCATGGAGCATGTTATTATGGATCTCACAAACAAGGACATAGGCAATCTCCAAGCACTTGACCCAACCCAGTTCGGATTCATCAAGGATAGATTTTGCCTGTTGAACCTGGTTGACTTCTTTGAGACTGCCACCAAGGCCCGGGTTGAGGGAAAGTCAGTACATACAGCTTATCTTTACTTGGCCAAAGCCTTTGGCACAATCCCCTACTCGGGCATCATTGAAAAGCTAACACAAGTTGGCGTAAATCTCTATCTCATCAGGTGGATGGCCAACTGGCTCACCGATAGGACCCACAAGGTCAAAATAGGTACCTCCACCTCCAATGGCAGACCTGTCACTAGTGGTGTTCCCCAGGGATCTGTTTTGGGACCCCTACTGTTTAGCATCTATTTCTCAGAGGTCCAGGCAAAGACAAATGTCCTGTGGCTGACCAAGTTTCTGGATGACTGTAAGATGGGTGCTGTCATTGACTCCCCAAATGATGTTAACATACTGCAAGAGGGTCTCACAGCAACAAATGACTGGTGCCAAAGTCATGTCCTTAAGTTAAACGCAAAAAAAGTATTATCATGCCATTCAGCAAAAACATGGCCCTTACTGATTACAACATCAACAGCAACCCCCTAAGCATACAACCTGTGGTGAGAGATCTGGGTACACAGGTTGACAACAATCTGACATTCGACCATTATGTAGTGGCAGTGGTCAGAAAAGCCTATTACTTGGTTCATCTCATAAGTAAAGGGATTGCATCCAAAAAAGAGGAGGTTATTACCTCTCTGTATTCCTCCCTCATTAGGCCAATAATTGAGTATAATGTCCCGTTTGGTATGTACCTCTCCAAACACCTGGAACAATTGGAAAGGCCACAGAAATACCTCACAAAAAGACTCCATGGCCTCCAACACCTATCCTATATGGACAGGCTCAAATCACTATCACTCTACTCAGTATCATACAGATTGCTCAGGGGGTGATCTGTGCTTCACCTACAAGGCAATCTCGGACCCTGCCCTACTAGAGATGCTCCTTATCCATAAGTCTAAGTCCTCACAAATTACTCATTCGAAAGGCCTAAACCTAATATGCAACATTAACAAAACCTGATAGAGAGACAGGTTTATCTCCCACAGGCTGCCCCGTCTCTGGAATAGACTTCCCATACACGTCAAACAGAGTACCTCACTGACCCTCTTTAAGCGTAACTTTGATGAGTGGATGGGAATCTACAAATTTGAACCAGGGGTTCCACCTGTGTTCCTTATTGACAGGGGTGACAGGTGCTGACTGATGGTTTTTTTGGGGGATAAACTCTTGGCTAGGGTTGTAAGGGGCCTAGGGCCATTAGCCTAGTAACCTCCTATGATCATATAAAAAACATTAATCTTCTAAAATTCACTCCACAACATTCTCTTACAGTCATCATTTTAAGTAAGACATCAAGTTTATTTCTGTAATGGGCCTGCCAAAACATCTTATCTAGGTAAGCAATACTCACATCCAGCTATATAAATGAAACAGACTACTCCAGGAATAAATAACCAAAAACAATTAGACCTCATTTCAAGAATAAAATGAAAATCTATACTTGCCATCTGAAAAAATAATAAAAAATCTGCACAAAAATAAAAAACTTCCTCTCCCTATATAAACAAGACACTATCCAAATTACAATCATAAAGATACCACATCACAAAAACCTTTAATAATATCTGGATATACCAGAAGGCCTACTCATTTTAAATATAATGAGCCATATTGCTTGTTCATAGTATAAAATGTAGTCCAAAACCACAGAGCACATAATAATCAAAACATTTGCAAAACAGAAACAAAACTGCTAGGTCTGGCATTTAGTGCAGATGGTTAAATCACTGACTTGTTAATGAGCTGTTCCCCTGCCAGGAGTGCAGGGTTTGATTCTTTCTACTCAACCAATAAAATAATTTTGTGTCTGACTGGGCTTCACACACTCGGTTATTCTTGGTTTGTTTTGTTTTATTCTTCAGTTTTAGTTGACTCTTTCTACTTGCATTTGCCTGCTGTTAACCAGAGAGTGCTTTTGGGCAGTTAGGAATTTGGGCTAGGCTCCTTAATGACTTAGACTGCATGCCTAGTAATTACCTCTGAACTAAAAAAACAGAATAAAATGAATTGACTGAATATGTGGAGGGTCAAGTTATGAGGTAACTTAATATGTTATTGTAGCTGTAGGGAACATGTTAATTGGCTTGTGGCTGTTTTATTCTCTAGTGGTTGAGTATGAACATACTATAATATAATTATTAAACTGAAACAAAAATAAGAAAATGGTTATGGAGTCATTTTATATATATAACTTTTATTTGAAAGTCAGATGCAAAGTAATATAGTAACCAGAGGATGAACACTTTCTACCTTAGCCTAAAGACTCCATCAGCTCTAACATGTATTTTCAACTTATGATATATGCACATGATGTCTTCTTCAGCTATGTCTGAGGGTGGGAATAATTATAACAATGTGACTCACTGAATGACCCTTAAGCACTCCACATATTATCCTTATCAATGCCACCCTGACACATAGATGAAGGTTTTTTATTAAGTATATAAACATCTATCGTAAGTTAAAATATGTGTTAAACTTGATGAAGTCTTTATGTTAAGGATAAGAATGCTCAGCATCCAGTTATGGTATTATTTTCCATCTGAATTTCAAATAAAAGCTATAAACATGAAAAATAAATCCGCGTTCATTTTCTTATTTTTTTTCATTCTGATTTAATCATTATATTGTAGTGCATTTATGGTAGCATCACAGGAGACTTTTCCTGACATTGATTTATTGATGTAACCCATCCTGGCCTAGGGTAAGGAAGCTCTTGGTATACTTAATACTAAATTATCAGATATTAAGTTCAACTTCTATCTGCCCCCAAGCATTTTCCATGCAAATCATATATACCTTAATCTGTCCAGTATGAGTTGCGATCAGAGTTCAGGTCTAGAATGACAATGCAATGAAAACATAACTTTTTTGTTCAGTGAAAATTGATGGCAGTATTACACTTCCAATTAAGCAAGCTCTTTAAGAGCATTTTGAAAGGGTGGAGCAAGAAAGCTAATAATGCATGTGTCTCAGATTCATAACAACCCATAAAATAAATATAGGAATACAACTGAATAATTAAAACTTTACTATGAATAAAATAAATAAAATATCTGTAGCATTGTGTACATAAGAGAATGCAGTCTGTCATTACAAGGATTACAAAGATCACACAATAAAGGCAAATACACAAAGCTAAAGTACTGATAGACCCCCTTTCCATTTGAATTATTCCATAGAGACTAACACATGCAGCTGGGTTTCATAGAGATAAACAGTTTGGCATGGTGGCATAATGCAGCCCCCCTACACATTTCTTGCAGCTCCATTGATCAGGAAAAGTTACAGGGCCCTGATATTCAAGGTTAGCATCCTTTCTGCCTTATAAAAGTAACCATCCAACCTCCCTCCTAGTATAAATCACTACAAAATTATGCTCATGTTAGAATAAACCCCTTCATCTGCCTTTGTCATTTCTGACATCTTCAGCAGCAGTATAGCTAAGTAAGCCTTTTGACATCTTTCCAACAGTTCTAATATTAAAATATTGTCTGTGTCAATGGCAGACACCCCTCCCAGTTGCATCCTAGTTAAATGATAAGACAGTTCCTGTATCTAGGGCAGACTCCCCCTCACAAATGCATCAGAGCTATAATGTTAAACAGTGTTTTTTTAGGGCAGGCATCCCACAAATACCTGCTCTAGTGGTAGCTTTCCTTCTAATGATTTCAGCATTAGATCATATTGCTCGGTCATGCTACATATGATAAAAGTACAATACAATTATTATACAGCTCATGTCAAAATAGCTTCTACATGACTATGCATGCTGTGTAAATTCTACATTAGCAGGTACAAACATAGCAGGAAGGTGGACAGTCAAGTGGAAGGGGTCAGCACACAACATTATGCTTACAGGCTTATTAGGCCCCTAATATAATCATGAAGAATACTATGCCCTTGTTGTGCAAACTACAAATGTGAGATGGTGGTGGATCTAGCCTAGCATAATTATCATTAGTATTTTTTAGTACTATTAGTATTAGTATTATTAGTATTAGTATTAGTATTTAGTAGTTACTTATGTTGTGCATTAATGTCTAAGTCCATTACAGTGTGCATAACCCCTTTATGGCTATTTATAACTTTTTTTATGACTGTGTACATCATAAATATTTAAAACATCAAAGCTCAGCATGACACAGGGGATCACTCCATGTCCTGGCTTGTTGTCTCTTACAAATAAATACCATCTCATTGTTGTGGGTGGTATCATGATGAAATGTTAATTGTTGCTATAAATATCTGACTAAATGTCTATAAAAGGAGTAAATACATTTCAGAGAAAAAAAAACAGTCTGGGTAACCCAAATGAGGTACAACACAGCATTTAAAGCTATGGCATGATTTTAAACCTGTAGCATTCTTACTTTAGAGGAACTCACTGTGTATGTGATATCTGCAAAAGCTCAATCTGTGATCCCTGATGACCGTGAAAGCATGATAATTTATTAGAACTTGATTTTTGGTTAAGATGCATGATGATTTATTGTTGATGATCACGGTGGCAGATGATAAGAAAGGAAGATGAAACAATGTTGCTTGATTGTTCTTTGTTCAACAGTTTAAAATTATACAGCTTTGCATATTCTATGAATGCACTCCACTTGTAACATTATAAGCTTTAAGAGTTACATGTTTCTTAATCTGCAGACTGTTCACTTCATGCAGTGCATTGCTTTCTCATGTGCATGTATTTATGTGCAATTGTGCATATGGATACCTATCAGTTGATCGTGTTTTCAGAAACTCTCAAAACCATGAGATCAAGTTTTTGAAAACCCAAAGCTTTTGAATGCAGATCGCAGTACACTGCGGATCAGGAAATTTACCCTTTTCCTCACTTGTAGTGTGATCACAGAGTTGGTATATATAATTTGCAAGGGGTGTAGGGGCTGCTGGGGACTTGCCCCCCTGGAAGACATGAAAAAGCTAGATTTTTGTGCTATTTTTCTGTTTTCTTTTGATGTTCAAGTTTTCAGAAACTTGATTATATGGTCTCGACCGTATGAATTTCAAGTTTCTGAAAACTCGATCATCTGACATAAACCCGTGCATGTATACATATATATATATATATATATATCTATATATATATATGTGTGTGTGTGTGTGTATTTATGCATATATAGATACTTACCATTTATAATTAAGGTAAAGAAAATACAATAATCTTACAGCTTGTGTGTGTGTTAATAAATAATAAATGGAAAGTAATAATGAAGAAAAAAAATGGCCCTGCTAAAAACAGGCTACTACATATTGCTACGGTTATCCAAGCAAATGCAAAGATTGACTAATAGAATCAAGGCTCTATCAAAACAAGACATCTGGTATTAGTTAATGGACTTGGTTTATTTTTAATAACAACAGGAACTTATTCAGATCAAAATATATTTTTTATGTGCAAACAAAATGAAAATGAGTAAAATCTCAAAGCAGTGGAAAAATATTTTGCATATTTACTAGTTTTCTGAGGACTGCTGTCTTATAAAAATGGGTTCCGTTATTTTGTCTTGGTTGTATTAGAAATATATTATAAACCAAAAAGTCATATGATGTGTTTGAAGCCAAGACATTATGAATGAACCGAGTTGACCTTGTTAAAAACAATGCTATATAGGAAAATCATATTCTTAGTTTTAGCATGAGTTTGAGAAAATGTTGTTCTGTTATAACTGGCAAATGAAAACCCTTCCTCAAAGGGTGAGTTATATTCTGATCAGTTTTCCTTACAGTATTCAAGTGAATATGTATTTTTATTTGATGTGAATGAATTCTTTTAGGTGGGGAAGTAGATGTGAAATTCTAAAATAGAAACATAGATTCCCTGAATTATTACACAGGGTGCATCACCTAATTGACATAGGATTGTTTCATTATAAATGCACTGAAAGTGAAGGTCCATATGACTTTATATACAATAAACTAGTTAATAAGTTGTTCAAACTAAAATTCCTACAAACAAGATAATGGAAGTTAGTTATCTAGCATACCTGAGTGATAAATGCAGATAAAAGTGCTATGTGAAGAAAACTGAGATACATAGCTCTCAACCTTCCATCTCCAAAATGAGGAACACTAGCCCTCATAATGTGGAACAAATGGGCAAAATGTGGAACACATACTAATGCCTTACTAGCAACTTTGGCTAGGAAGGTCATAGGATGGTTAAAATATGCTGGTTTTACTTATAAAGAAGATATTTTAATGAATTAATATGGTTCATTTCTATTTACAATGGATTTCACTTAAAAAAATTCCTAACACTGAATGTGTGACAGAGTCTTTCAATGTGGAACTTTGAGGAACGTGAACTTTTTAAGAGCCCAAATGAGGTACGTTCTGCGTAATGAGGTACACTTGAGAGGTGTGCTGAGATATAGTACTTCGCATAAACTAGCAAGACTTTTTTTTAAATGGACTGAAAATACTGGTGAAAGCCAAAATGTACTGAAGTATTAGTTAACGCACATTAGGCAAGTACTCAGATATACTGCATGCATACTCAAAATTCTTTTGAAAATGAAATACTGTACAACAGCTCAACTAATTAGGTTGGACTTCTGTAGCATATCTCAGTGTAAATGTATATTTATCTGTCTATCTATACATATATATATATATATATATATATATATATATATATATATATATAAAACAGTATAAGTCCATATAAAATAAAAGCAGTGTGAAATGCCCTACTGCATAACTGGTTCCTGATGAAAGTGTCACTGTTCCCCACTTTTGCTGTAAACACAGGTTATAGAACAATAGTCACTACTAGGCCCAACAGTCATCCTAATTTACAGAGGACTTGTATGATTTGCCCAGAGTCAAAAGACAGTGAAGCAAAAGACCTGCTTAAAAATAGATTTCCTATCATTTTAACAAAGTCACTGTATAATAGCATTGTAATGAATGGATTTAAATGTTGATGCACTGTATACATTAATGATGTGTTGGTATATGCACAGTAATTTAGTGGTTGATGCTCTCTGTACTTTAATGATGTGTTCATATGTGCACAGTAATTCAGTGGTTGATGTTCTCTGCACCTTAGTGATGTGTTTGTGCATGCACAATATTTCAGTTGTTGAGCCACTGTGAACTTTAATGATGTGTTGGTACATGCACAGTAATTCAGTGGCTGATGCACTCTGTACTTTAATGATATGTTGGTACATGCACAGTAATTCAGTGGTTTATGTACTCTGCACCTTAATGATGTGTTCGTGCATGCACAGTAATTCAGTTGTTGAGCCACTGTGAACTTTAATGATGTGTTGGTACATGCGCAGTAATTCAGTAGTTGATGTACTCTATACTTTTATGACATGTTGGCACATGCACAGTAATTCAGTGGTTGATGTACTCTACAGTTTAATGATGTGTTCGTGCATGCATAGTAATTCAGTTGTTGAGGCATGTGAACTTTAATGACGTGGTGGTCCATGCACAGTATTTCAGTGGTTGATGGTCTCTGCACTTTAATGATGTGTTGGTGCATGTGCAGTAATTCAGTGGTTGATGTACTCTACACTTTTATGATGTGTTGGTACATGCACAGTAATTCAGTGGTTGATGGTCACTGTACTTTAATGATGTGTTGGTACATGCATAGTGAATGAGTGGTTGATGTACTCTGCATTTAATGATGTGTTCATGAAAGCACAGCTATTCAGTTGTTGAGGCACTGTGAACTTTAATGATGTGTTGGAAACCTGCACAGTAATTCAGTGGCCAAGGTACTCTGCGCTATAATGATATGTTGGTATATGCACAGTAATTCAGTGGTTGATGTACTCTGCAGTTTAATGATGTGTTTGTGCATGTACAGTAATTCAGTTGTTGAGGCAATGTGAACTTTAATGATGTGTTGGTACATGCACCATAATTCAGTGGTAGATGCACTCTGCACTTTAAGGATGTGGTGGTCCATGCACAGTAATTCAGTGATTGAGGCACTGTGAACTTGATGTGTTGGTACATGCAGCATAATTCAGTGGTTGATGTACTCTGCACTTTAATGATGTGTTGGTGCACACACTGCAATTCAGTGTAGTTTGCTTTATGTCATTGATGGTATAACATTAACAGAATATGCATTTTTTTATAATTATTTTTTTTTCTTACAAAAGGGGAAATACTTTGAGAAATGCTGGATATGGCCTGTTTGAAGGGTAAAGGTGAATGTATTAAAAAGTATTTTGAGAATTCTTTATGGATTTATTGCTAATAACAAATTCACTTGCTCTTTCATATCCACTAAATGGATCTTTTAGCAGCAGTAACTGCAGTTCATCATCATAACAAACTACTTTGCTTAGTCACTCATATTGCTAAATTTGAGTGTTATTTTTCAGAAGTTGTGAGTAAACCTCATATTATGATATAATTGTGTATGAATGCTAAAAATGGAAAAAATGCTGCTTTTTGGATCTCCACATTTGAATTGTGAGGTTTCAATGCTTTATATACATTAAGCAAAGTATATGGGTTGAAGGTCTGCAAGTTAGGGGAAAATGATGGCTGGTGTTCTATCATTGTTAATGTAGGTGTGTTGTCTATAGGTTTACAGATAAGTGCAAGGCTAGCTGCCTTTGTGGACTATTTTAAGACTAGCCAATTTTCTGTCAGTGAGAATCAATTCCTGTACCTCTTGAATGTGAGGTAAACACCTTAACCATTATGCTAACCCCCATGCTTCGCTAGACTTTGATGGTCTATCACATTGTATAAATAAGCACATTGCATTTTCTTTTCTATTAGTAGCTTAGGGTACATATAACATTGGTTGGGTTATGCAAGGTAAGAACACCAGAAAAGGGAAAAGGATTAAAAGTTGCAAACATAGTTTAACACAGCATCCTTCTAAATGTGGAAAGTTTCCAACCTTGGTTAATGATTGTATGCTGTAACAGAGTTGTTACCTCACAGTTGTTTGATCTCTGGTTTGGTTCCTAATCACCCTCTGCCTCTGTTGGTTTTTATTGAACCTCCTGATTCCTCCTACTTGCCAAAGACATACCCCCAGATTTACTAATCTTCTGTGCAGGACTAGCTTAGTTCTGCATGGAAGTGGCCATTTAGGGGCAGGACAGCAGTGTGCCATGCATATTAATGAAGGCACACTGCCTGAGCTCCTAATCTTACATGGAGTGTGTAAGAGTGCAGGGAGCATGTCTGAGAGCAGAGCTGTCAGAATATACATGCCCTCGCAATGAAGAACAGCAGAAAGGCCAAAGAAATGAGTGAGACTGCTCATAGGTGTCCGCATATCCCCAGCAACATCCCCCCACTTGTACAAAAGCAATAGTACATACAAACCAAATAAACAAACTGTTGTTTTTTTTTATTATTAATCCAATTAAAGCTAACCATAGATGCACAAGTTTGTCCATCACTTAGCTATGGCTAATGCAGCTTAAATGGCTGAAGAGGATAACAAGGAAGATATATGCAAATGAAGCAGTATAGCAATAGTGTAGTGGGCAGAGCATTCGTTTTATGAACAGGCATTCCCGGCTCGAGTCCCACCGCAGCACATTCCATTTTCCATGTCAAATCACATTATGACCAATATTTTAGTTGCATAACCTACTAAATAACATATATTTGTGAACTGGAGTATTGCATTAAATGTAGATGTGAGGTGTCAGTGTCATAATGTTGCAAAGTCCACAGATAATCACATGTGTACCATACAGTATATGTACACAGGAATCATGGATACAAATGGAAGGTAATATGTGTAATGAATGATAACCCCAAACAGCTTCCAAATCCCCCTCCTTCCCAAGAACCATTAGATAGTACTGCTTAAATCAGTGCAGTTGTAAGTGGGAGTAAGCACTAGTAAGCAAGTGTAAGCACCAATAAGCAGTAGTAAGAATATTTAAGCACCGGTAAGCGAGTTGAAGCCTGTTTGTGTGGAGGTAAGCAATACGCACACAGGTTAAGCAATATTGAAGCTAACTCTCTGTAAGCATCATTAACTGAAAGTTAGCAGTGCTTATCCTTGTGCAAACCCGTTTACAACTGTTCAAATGTGCCTTAATCACCCTGTATCCAATGGGTCTTGTTCTGCCCAGCAACAAAATAAACAGCCTTGCAGGTCTTGAACCCAGGACCCTATACACCACAGTCACAGTACAAAAGATTTCAAGACACATAAAGAGCACCAAAAATCAAAAGCAATCACTGGAACACAACACTTATAAAAACACTGGTTTATTTAAGTAAAGCGCTTTTCGTCTCCCCAATGGTAGACTTCCTCAGAGGAAGCCTACCATTGTGGAGATGAAAAGTGCTTTACTTAAATAAACCAGTGTTTTTATAAGTGTTGCGTTCCAGTGGTTGCTTTTGATTTTTGCCACAGTCACAGTAGTTAAACACCAGGCCATCACAGCAGTACAGAAGAATGAGGTATCACTGAACAAATCCTCACTATAGTAAAGTCAAACTGAACCTGTGAAAGGAATCAGTATACAGTCATATGTTCCATAACCCACTACATAACATAGATATGTGAACTGGAGTACAGCAGTAAGCCCAGATGTGAGGTGTAATTGTAATAGAGTGTTGAAGTCCCCAGTAAAACACAAGGACCCCATACAGTGTATGTACACATGAATCATGGATACCTATATATATATATATATATATATATATATATATATATATATATATATATATATATATATATATGATGTAATGAATAATAAATCAATGCCAAAAAGAAAATATAATGCAAAGTTTATTGTAAGCAATGCTAAGCATTGCACTAACTTTGGAGGTGTAAGCAATGTGTAAACTAGCTAACTCAATGTGCCCAGTGGTATACCCCTTTAAACAATGCCAACCTTCAGTAAGCAGGTTTGCCCATAGCTTAGCCTTTTCAAAACTGACCAATCACGGCAATGTGTGGGAAATTGGCCCTATTTAAACTCAACAGGTGGGAATACATCTCATAACTGGTTGTAGCTCCCTATTGCAGGCACCATGGCAGAAAGGGGAGAAGGTGTGCGCGTTCAGGTGCAGCACTGGTGCAGCCAGGAGTCCAGAGTCATGGCAGGACTCCTTGCCAAAGACCATGAGCAGAGACTGCTGCAGGGCCAGTACCAGGGTTCCCAATATAAGGCGGAAGCCTGGGACCATCTCACCTGTAACCTCACCAGTGCCACTGGCATACCCTGAACTGGTGAGCAGGTCAGGCATCACTATGCTGACCTGAAGCAGTGTAAGGGGGACCTCTTGGAGCAGTGGATTCAAAAGGCTAGAATGGCAGGGGCTGTCCCAGCTGTGTGTAAGTATCACTCCACTACGTGTGTAATAATTGTCAGCTCATGTGTATCATGGTTAGGTATGGCTAAATATCCCTCTTATGTTCTCCACAATTGCAAGTGAGTGGACCATGAACCAGGAGGCCCATGGATGTCGCCTGATGAGGTTGCGATGTGAGGCAGGTCAGTAATACTCTTGCATGTACTATCATAGGAAATAAATCTAAAAGTATTAGTAAATTAATTGCCAGTATAAAACCTGTATTGTTTAAGGCAAGTACTGCATACACCGGAGAATATGGCAGGAAGATTCTCATATAGTTTGTATGTAAATAAAAGCATAATAGCCTGATAATAAAGGTCTAACTGCTGGACTGCATGTGTATAGTCTGGTATCATATGGTAATGTAAATTTTCAATCATGTAATAGTACTGTTGCATTAAGCACTGTTACCCACATTGTGCACCATAAATAGAATGTGTAGGAATGCCTGTATATGACTGGTGTAATCCCCAGTGGCCATTTAGTACAACTGAGAGACACATAGACAGAAAACAGTGAAAAGGTAGACAACAAAATCTGAATAGCACATGCAACTGTTATGTGAACTGTTGTATTTTTAGCACACACAGCCATGGTTCGAATCCTGGCAGTGGTAGTAGTCTGCATACAGAATCATACCCCACAACTGTACAGATATTTCCAGTAAAGTGGCCCATATCTGTTGCCTGTCAACCTGTCCCCCTCGGAAATTGGTGGGATGATCCCAGATCAAAAAGGAAATACAACTGATTGACACACATCTATGAGAACAAAGCTGGCACACTAGCAACTCCCCAAAACCTTATGAGAGTAAGAAGCCACATATGTCTCATTTACACCCCCATGTTATCAAGCTGTGGCCAGAGTGTGTACAGTAACAGAGTGAGATATATGTGCATAATAGTATTGTGGAATCTGGTACTGTCTGTGGCAACATTCAGGTAGTGCTAACAAACATTTCTCCCACAAGTCTGTCAGATACCAACACTGTGCCCAGTAATACAATAATGATACCCTGTACTGGTACTGTTTACCCTGGTATTGTATGGCATTGTGACTGATGCAGTTGCTCTGAATAATAAGGTAATACTCATCACTGTCACCCACACTGTCCTACAAAATGTAACTGTCTAGGTAATCCTGTATGAGTGTTGTAGTACAAGGTCAGAATGCAAAACCACAGGAGACTTATAAGACAGAAAGCAGATAGGAGATATACAGCAATATCTATATAGCACACACAACTTTGATGGACGGTGTTTTAGTTGTAGCAGACACAGCCATGAACTGAATCCTGGGAGTGAAAGTAGGCTGAATACAAAATCATGCCCCAAAACTGTACAAATAAGACCAGAAAGTCCAGTACATGGGCTCATATCTGCTGTCTGTCACCCTGTCCCCCAGGGAAGTCTGTGGAATGATCCCAGATATTTAGGCAGCAAACAGGGAATACAGCTGATTGTCACACATCTATGAGAAAAAAAAAACTTTCACTCTAGCAACTCCCAAAACTTTTATGAGAGTAATAAGCCAAGTATATCCTATCTACACCACCATGTTGTCAAGCTATGTCCAGAGTGCTACAGTAACAGAATGAGATGTATGTGCATAATACAAATGTGTAATCTGGTACTTTGTGTGGCAACATTCAGGTAGTGCTAACAAACATTGCTCCCACAGGTACATAAGAACACTGTGCCTATAAATAAAATGATGGATACACTGTACTGGTACTGTTTACTCTAGTATTGTATGGAATTGTGATTGTTCCAGTTGCTCTGAATAATAAGGTATCACTGATCACTGTCATCCACACTGTGCTACATAATATAACTGTGTAGGAAAGACTGTATAAGAGTGTAGTAAGTCACTAAAGATTGAAGAGGGCAATAGTGTAGATATGTCCCAGTTCACCTGCTTTTGGTCAAGACATGGCCAGAGTCTGCGCAGAAAGAGATGGACAGGTATGTGCACAACAGCAACCTGGAATCTGGTTGTATGTGTAGAAACAGTTAGTGTTAACAAGCATTTCCTCCACAGGTATGTCAGGTAAGAAGTGTATACTGCAAGTAAAACCAGTTCATGTATAAAGATGACGACAGCTATATCACTGTCCCAACTAAGGCAATAGGGTAGTGTAGCAATACTTGTAAGGTACAGATAACACCACTGACTAGGAAAGTAATGTGAACAACAGGAATATACTAGTTGTTAATTGACATCTTTCTCCCCTCACCACCATATCTCTAACAAAAAACTAAATACCCACCTCAACTGGTATGTAATGACTTCACTGCTCTGTTGGGACATATGTCCTCTTGCTTCATAATTATCTAAATCTGTTTCCATGCCTGCATGCTGTTGTTATTACCACTGTAGTTCCATATATGCATGTGTTCCATTTGCTATGCAACTGTTCCATATCTGGTGTCTGGGTTAATGGGAATATCTATGCATGCTGTTATACCTAACCCTGGAATGTGTTGACTATTACTAACCCACATATGTTGATAAAATGTAAATACTATAGCACATTTGGGAAGGCCGGTCCCAGCAGACCCACCTGTCCCACCTCAGCTGGCCATGGCACCAGGCACCAGCATGTCTGGTGCCCAACCCGGGACCTCCTTGTTTGTTGGTCCTACACCACCTTTGGGTGGAACCACCTCAGTGGATGGGGCTCATCCCCCCTGGGAGCGGGTGCAGACAGGAACCTGTCACCTGTCGCCAGGTCCGGGTCGTGGGGTGTAGCAAGCTCTGCAGGGAGGTCAGAGATCTGCTACATCAGCTCGAGGCCATGTGTCATGACTAGAGAGCTGGCCTGGCTCTGAGACTCAGCCCCCAGCAGAGCTACCTTCAGGGCTTTGAAGGTGCAGTGGTGACTGCCCATGGGTGGGGACCTCAGTCCCACTGTTTCCACTAGGGGGATCATGGGATTTCAGTTTCCCAACACCTCTCCCCATCAAGGTGTTTACCCCCCACATGTATACCACCCCTGTATGTGTCTTGTTTGTCTTGTCTATTAACCTACCCTGCCTACCTCCCCAAATATACCTACTATCCCTCCCCAACATCCCATTCACACCTGAAAAAAAAGGGCAATCTGTTTCACCCAAAAAATCACGCCCCATACATAGCTGTCCATTTCGCACAAGTGTCCACTGGACACATGTAATCTGGTCTAATTGGCATCATGACATATTATTTTTGTCCTCACCCCTCTCTTAGGTGTTTGAGTGTCCAAATCTACCTTCAAATTCAGTGTGTATGCACAACTGTTGCTGTAGAAGAAATGAGCAGCTATGGACCTTCCCTACACCCTTCCTGCACATCCCTAGCTATTTCCCCTACTGTCTTTCCCTCTTTGTGCCTCTTTTTCACCACTTTCCTATCAACCCTTTTTTCTTTTCTTTTAAAGAAATTAGCACGGGGGTAAGCAGGAGTAAGTACTTTTAAGCAGTAGTAAGCAGGTTTAAGCTTGTTTGTGTGGGGGTAAGCAATGCCTACACAGGTTAAGCAATTTAGAAGCTAAATGAGTATACAAAACTGTAACCGAAAGTTAGCATTGCTTACCTACACACAAACCCGCGCAAACATGCTTACAACTGCTTAAAAGTGCCTTAATCACTCTGCATCCAACGGCCCTTGTTCTGCCCAGCAACAAAATAAACAGCCTCTGCAAGGCTTAAACCCAAGACCATGCACACCATAGCCAAAGTGATTTACCACTAAGCCATGTCAGATATACAAAACTATGATGTTTTCACAAATATATCATCCAGCCCAGTCATTCAACAGTACAGGGAATGTATTTCAATATGTAGATGTATGTGTGTGTGTGTGTGTGTGTGTGTGTGTGTGTGTGTGTGTGTGTGTGTATATATATATATATATATATATATATATATATATATATATACAGATATATATATATATATATATATATATATATATATATATATATATCTAAATAGATATAACATATCTATATATGTAGATATATATATATAAATATATATATATATAAATATACATATATATGCATACATCTATAGATATATATGTCTACATTTATATTTATATATATATATATATATATATATATATATATATATATATATATATATATATATTTATATAAGCAGATATATATATATATCTATATAGGTACATACGGAGATACATCCATAGATAAAAATGGGAACATAACAGAAACATATATCTCCACATGCACCATTAATGGGGTTGAGAGGCCCCAAACAACATACGTCTTGTATGAAGTGGTATCCCCCCCCACAGCCAAACACGTCTGCTCTCCAATACACTACCAACTGTTGCAGATCCCATATCTAGGACCTGACACGACAAGGACACAAGATGTTAACAGTACTCCATCCTACCTGTATGATGTCAGGCTGGTATCAGTAACATATCATGCAGTACAGTCTGGCTCCCATACGGAATGTACAATGTGGAAGCAATCAACATCCCTAGGATACATATACATAGACACATATATGCAGATACAGATATACACACACACATATATATATATATCTATATATATATATATATATATATATATATATATATATATATATATATATATATATATATATATATATATATATATATTTATACACACACACACACACACACATATATATAGATATCTATGTAACTACACATACACACACAGAGATAAGTATAGGAAGATGCATATATAGAAGGTGCATGCAATATTGAACAGCCACCATGCCTACACTTACCACCTTAACAATTGGACACTATATGAGCCTCCCATACAAATGACAATCGTTGCCTGCAACATATACCTACAGAGAGGTCAAAGGATATAACACCACACACAGGTTTGCATACATGGGAAAGCTTTATTTGTGTACCATTACAGTTGTATATGCCATGTCATATAGCTGTTTAGACACTGACATCCATATAAACAGAGTAATGCAACTGTGAAACAGTTATACTAATAGAGTAGTCTGGAAAGGTTTACATATGTTGCTGTCCAGGCCAAGGCCTTCAAGTAGTACAACAGTAAAGACAGACCGGGCCACAGGATACCAAACAATCAACAGTAAGTAATGCAGATGTATAGTTCAGCAGCCTCTAGCTACACTCTGTACACAATCCCTAGGGGGTAAAGGCCACAGTTGACACAATGGGATGTATTTGTTACATAACAAGGCATAACTGACACCATCGCACTCACACTGATAAACAGAACAGTCTGTATGGGAGGAGGCAGTAGGCCTGCATTTACCCAAGGTGGATTGTATGGTAATGTACATCCAGATACCTTAAGGCAGCTTACCCCTGATACCTCTACATTTTGAACAGCCTAGGTTAGTTATGGTGCATCCCCCCCCAGACTCAATAATACAGGGCCATATACCACTGTTACATACACTGGCCTCTGGAGTACATAAGGGCACACATGTATTGTGTAGATGAAGCCCACACATATATGGCCCCAATCTCACAGTATGTGTGGGGGACACAACAGCAGTGGACCGATGGCAGGAATGGCAGCATGACATACTCACAGCCCACTACATAACAACCCCTGACAGCATGTCATATGTGCAAAGCCTGGTATGTAGGTGGAGGACAGAGGCTGGAACACGGGCCCATATGTGTAAAACTGTTGTCATACACTAAGCAAGTTGCTGGTGTTACAGGATAGTTTGCAACATACCCTTAGTCAGGAATATGAAGTTAGAAACAGAAATGGATGTACCCATGTACTGATAGCACTCAACACACACATTGCCAGTGATATATCTGACACAAGACCTGTGTGGTGGACAGACAAAACATAACAGGCATACCTCTGGCCATCAAAAGGATAGGCCCACAGTTGAGAGCTATGCAGACAGACTGCGTTCCAGGTTAAATTAGTATATACACACAAACCATGTAACACCAATGCTATACAATGCATACAACAACACTACTCACACTCTGTCTATAGCTCTGGAACCTCCTAAAAATATGTAGCTGGCCTGAGTGTGTAGGTTCTCCTGTAAGAGGTATTGCTACCTTTTGTCTGTAACACTGATGCGCACACACAGGAAGGATGCCCATCATACAGGAAAGGTAAAGGGAACACATCCACATGATGTAGGGATTTATAGTAGTTGGTTGCCATGGCAGTGGTAATTGGAAGTACTACACAGCATGCTGCATGCAGGAAGCAAGTGGAGGACACTGATTGGTGCAAGGGCCATCACCTGATCATGTGCATCACCTACAAATTCCATGCTGCAATCTATGCAAAGAGACTGAGAGAGAGAGAGAGAGAGAGAGTGCATATAAGAAAAAAAAACACTCTAGAAGAGTCTGCAGTCTCAGAACATGTATGTGAAGTATATATGTATGTAATTTACCATAGTACTTGGTCCATAATAATGAGATAGATGATGTGGAATGCTTTATATGTGCCTTCAGGTATTGTTGTTGTAATGATGTTCAGCTGAACAACTGCTAAGGACAATAGAGTCCATCCCTGTGGGTAGTGGGCCACACCCCTCAACCGTGCAGAGCAGCACTGACTGATAAGATGTAAGCCATCATAGTGTGTGTTGTGTAATGGGAACTATGTATATTAAGTGGCCAATAGCTGGTGGTGGAAGTAATGCCATTATGATGGACACATGGGATCCACAGCCCACCCCTTGCAGGATACTCATGTTAACCTGTATTGTAGCATGCAGGAATGTCATAGGTATGTAATTGGGTTACTTGCAATCTGGCCCTACATATACCCCCCTAATGTCAGGCTGTGTCCATATGTGGTACCTGTCTGTGTTGTAGCAAGACAGAACAGTGCAGCTGTGCAGGAAGGTATTGTGAGATTGTGGACCTGATGTCTGAATGCACCCCACATATAGTTATGCATATGTGTACATATGTACACATATATAATATATAACTATAAATATATATATATATATATATATATATATATATATATATATATATATATATATGTATGTATATGTGTGTATATATATATATATATATATATACACAGATACCCATGTGTAGACATATATATGAGCACATATATACAACATGACATATATCTATACATATATAGATATATACATATATGCACATGTCTACATATAAACAAACACACACACAAACATATATGCATGTAAATACATGTCCCCTATATTACTACCGCAGTGCTGCATGCTATGTGTGAGGAAACAGCACACATAGCAATACACACAGATATCTACAACTGTCAGTGTGTGCAACATGGATGGGTATGTCACATGTGAACCCCTTATTGGGACCACATTGCCCTTGTCTGTGAATTATGGAATGGGAATATGGGGAAGTATGGCAAGTATAGTTGTGGAGGTGGAAAAGGTTAGTAGGTATAGAGGACAGCCTACAGGGGTGGAATGTGACACATGTGGTGGGTAAACACCCTGGATGGTGTGTGTGTGGTCTGTGATGTGGACGCCCCATGGGCCCCAATATGGACACAGTGGGAACAAGCCTCCCATCCACTGCTACTCACAACAGCAGTCCACGCCCTGAAGATGCCTGGCCTGGAGGCTGAGCAGAAGGAGCATGTTGGCCCTGTGATTGTGTACTGGGTACCTCAGAGTGATGTAACACATTACACGTGTCTGTGAACCCGTTATGGAACAGACCCTGGAGCTGACCACAGGGGACAGAAACATGTCTGTGTGTGCCCCCGGGGGGGGCAACATCCCCTGGGTTGGTTCCATCTGATGGTATTGCTGGACCAGTACGTTCGGAGGCCTCAGGGTGGGACACACATGTGATGTGGCCAGGTAACATGGGCAGATGAGTTTGGAGAGGTGGTTCTGCTGTCCAATAGTACATATACATGCTATTCTGTCACTGTTATAGAACATATGTAGGTAGTAATTGCCTACACAAGCCCAGAACATGTCCAACAGCATGCATAGATAACTGCAATAACATATTATGTCAGATGTGCAGCACACACATAGCAGGCATACGACAGGCATATATAGAACCACTGTGGCCCTAACAATGGCATGCAGGTGAATAGTCTGTAACAGGCCAGCAATGATAGTGTCCACACAGGGAACATGGCTACAAACACATTGAACAAAGTGTGGTACAGTACAATATCTGCCCCACTGGTAGGTATGCTGTAGCTATACCTATTGAGATGTGTGTATGGTTTGTTGTCACTGATATGGTAGGGGTGACAGTGATATGTATTAAGAACTGTGGTAATCTTGCTGGATGACCTGCTCACACCTGTGTCCATTTTTATGTCTTTCAGGCACAATGTCTCATGCAAGGATGCCAGCCTACTCAGCAGCGAAAAATGACATCCTGCTGGATGCACTAATCCATCACTATGTGACCTTGTTTGGCCAGGCTGCCCATGATCCGCAGGAGCAGATCACCCTGTGGAACGACCTAGTCCACAGGGTCAATGATGTCAGACTGCACAACCGCAGTTATGAACAGGTCTGGCATCATTGTTCTGACCTGCTTCGCAATGCCCATCAGCGTGCTGCTGCAGTCCAGGGGGATGATCTTGCCACAGGGGGGCCATGCCATCTATCCCCCCTGACATGTGTGGAGGAGCTCTTGGCCAGCCTTATGGCACCTGCCCATCTGAACACACACCAACCGCCAGACACCTCTGTGGAGGTGGGTGCCACCCACACACTGTCTGAGGAGTGTTCAGGTAAGGCCACAGGGCACATCCATAGACCACTGTTGTGTATACATCCACATCTGTTCAGGTAGATCATGCATATCTGACATGTCATAGATATATTTTGTTGCTGCATAGTAGTGATAAACAGATGTCCATATGTGGTAGTATTGTGAAAATGTACTGTTGATGTACTGTAATACTGCACCCACCCTGTAGCACTGTCACAGTTGTGGTCACTGACTTTGCATCTTTCTCTTTGTCTTATGTAGGTCCCTCTGGGATACCACCATGGCAGCAGCCTGTAGTTGGTGAGTATGGTTTATGTAGATGTTCGCCAATACACCGGGCATGTAATGGTTATGGTATATGCCATGCACACATCTAACCCACCTACCCAGAATGCAAGCTGTACATGTGCATGTATTGTTGCTGTGAAATGCACGGTATCACAGGGGTGACCATGATGAGCTATTGGAAGGTTATGTCAGACACCTGCATGATAACTAACAACCTGTCATTGCGGAATGTGTCCACAGGAAGTAACATAATGGTGGGAGACATGGCCTACAGTAGGGACATGTTTGGAACAACACCCATATACAGTGCAACACCAGTGTATATACCTGTAGGACAATGGCAACTGGTGCAGAGATACACTATGGCATAAGGCATTACAGTGATCCACATTATCAGCTGGGACTATGCTGTAACACGTGGTGCTCAGTGTGTGGGACACTGCAAAGTGACACACATTTGTATGGCTTGCTTGTCATGCATCTGCAAAAAGGCTGAAGTAGGGGGGAGAGATGTCAGCATGACACACCAGTGCACTGCAGAAGGAATCCTAAGGATGCTATGAATGGCTGTATCTGCACGTGGTCATGTTTAGGACCTGTGGCAGCTGTAACTCTACCCCCACAGCAATAGTGATGGCAGTGTGTGAACACCAAGGGATGTGCACATGAGTAGACCTTGCAATCATGCAGAATAGGGGGACATGTGTAGGGCAGACTGAACATACACTGGCAAATGCAGATGGCCCACACTGGTATACCCCCTGCCAGGAGTAGTGAGTGCTGTAGTACACACCACAAGAGGTGCGATGAACAATCATGATAAGGGTGTGCACACATATGTCCACATGGTGTGTATGCATCATGGTCAGCATCTGCACACCTAACACATTCCGTAAACATTGCATGTAAAAGTACAGAATATATGCACATATCAGGCTCATGTACTGCTAAGAGATGTGGCGATGTGGTCCCATGGCAGATCAAGGATGCGTGCGTCATATCAATAAGGGTGTGTACACCCCCCATAGCCATGGTATGCTCTCATGGTTATCAGTGTAAGAGTATTGGATTGGTCATACATGGTCCGCTGATGTTGAGAGCTGTGCATCAAACATCAGGCATTCACAAATGACATCTGTCCACATATCATACCAGGTATGTGTTGCTTGAAAACATAGGGGCTGTGAGCATTACAGCTGACATAACCGACACAGTAGTACACATTCAGCAATGGACTGTACACCTGTGAGATGTGGTAAACAGTACATGGTAGGGTGCAGAACAGGTGCACAGAAATACTGTGTTCATGGGTGCAGTGGTATCCAGGGGAAGGGGCATCACCTAGTGACACAGCAAATGCATCACACATGTATACTGTTGCTAGCATGGATTGACTATAGCTGCACTGTATGCTGCCGGGTACCATATGTTATGCATGTTGACAGAGGAGTGCTGTGTGTTCTGTCATTGTGTAACCTCACCTGTATGTGTGTGTGTGTGTGTGTGTGTGTGTGTGTGTGTGTGTGTGTGTGTGTGTGTGTGTGTGTGTGTGTGTGCATCCAGGTGGGTAGATAGTTTGTCTGTAGGGTCACTCTGGTGAAGTGGAGGGAGGTTGATGCATGTAGGATGCTTGTGTGCATGTGTGTGTGTTTGTGTGGCTGGCCATGCATGCACATGTGTGATTGTGGGGTGTTCATACAGCAATATCTCCCTCTGGGATCATGCAGTACATTTACTTGGACTGCCACATTACACACCAGAAAACCTATCATGCATTTAATCACAGGACAGCTGATAGTATAATACGGTCTGTAGTATGGAACAAGCATCGAGAGGGAAGGCAGATACCAGGTACACCCTTGTTATCGCATCCAACAGAGAGGTCACCATCAATCCACATATGCAGAACTACAGATGCATTGGGAAAGTACTAGTCAACACAAGGAGTGTATCCACATATTACAGTTGTCACATGATAGGCTGAATGAGCAGCATATCTGGCATGTACTGAGCATTACATACACATGACACACCAGTGCATGATATTATGGATAGAACATTGTAGTCCACACATACAGGGGCCATGCTGATGATGTCCAGACATACACAGGTTGAATACCGAATGTCAGCAGTGAGGCCATATAAAACCACTACACACAGGTCAGGCAGGTAATGTAGTAACAGGTCTTGTGTTGTGACCACTTGTGTAGGCATTTAGAGAACTGATATGTTAATGGGTGGTATCAATGTGTGTATGTTAACAAGTGCGATGCAGGATGGGGTACCACATGGACATATACGTGGGACTGCCTGTAAAGCTATGGACAGGTAGGTATTACCGATGTGTGTGTGTGTGTTTGTGTGTGTATGTGTGTGTGCACGTGCGCGCGCGCGTGTATGTGTGTGTGTGTGTGTGTGTGTGTGTGTGTGTGTGTGTGTGTGTGTGTATGTACTGTTATGCAATGCTGTAGAGATTTTAATGTGCGTTTATTGTTTTCCTCCACAGGAGGTGAGGTGGGTCAGGGTCCCTCCTGCATTCAGTCTGATGTTGTTGTCTATACAGATACCGAAGATGACATCCCCCTTTTAGCCACCCCAACCACGCAGGCAGTTTCAGTGCCTATACATACCCTGTCACTAGTAGCCATAGTGGAGGGGCAGCTGGGGTTTGGTGGCAGTGCACAGGAAAGTGTGATAACCATGCCTACTGTGTCCAGTTGCAGCAGGCATAGCCAGATGTCCAGCAAGGCACCACATAGGCAGATGTCCCTGGATGCTGTTGGTAGGGCCACTGGACATCATGCTCCTGGCAGAGGCAACATAGCTGGTACCAGCAGGGGCATGTTTCAGGCTGTCATGGCAGTGCAGGCACGTATGGAATGTTACACCAGACTGCAGAGGGCTGCTCTCACATCTGTAAGCGACAACATCCGTGAACTGTCTGGTGCCATCCGTGCTTATACCAAACTCATAGATAGATAGCATGGTGAGATGATGGCCCTCATCGGCCGTGGTGTGTCCGTGCTTCAACATGTGGTGGGGGTGCAGTGATGGCCATGTAGACATAGGCCAGCAAGACCAACAGCTGGCAGTCAATGTGGACATGCTAGGACACAAGGGGCTTCCGTAGAGGCAGTACCAGTCCCAGCAGTACAGGGGGGTGCTGTCCACACCACACCACAGTAGGCTACATGCATGTGATCCTGGCCAGTCCCAGGAGGGGCCTGGTACCAGCGGACATTTGTCATCAGCAGGTGAGAGTAGCACATCGAGGCCTGTACCTGGACATGTCCATGGAACCCCTGGCAGCCACAGTTCACGTATCCATGGCCAGAGACAGTGAACTGCACACCCTGCCAGGTATGGTCTGCAGCTGTCCATAAACACCTGTGTAGGGAGCCACATGGCAGAACTGTGTGCATGCATACCCACACACTATACAAACACACCTAAGGCAACCCCATACCTGCACACACCACAGCACCACACCCAAAACACTGCAGTACACCTCTCACCCACACACATGGTGTCAAATGTATGGCCCACCCTCAGCCTCTGGCAACCCAACATCACACCCTGTGCATATGATGATACCTTTGCCACAGCCCTGTAATCCATACCATCAATGCAGGGACAGGCTAATATGGTTCTGATGCACATGGTGACTGTACTACAGTGTACCACAGTACTGCAGTGTAACATGTTGTAAGGAGTAAAGTGTAATGCATATAGGGCAGGTAGTGTAGCCATGCAGCAATGAAGAATTATAGCTGTTAGTCACACTGGTTGATTACGGTCCCTATAATGTTATCCATCTGTGTTGTAGGTGTACATGTGTCAGAACAAGGATGATCTGCAGTTATAATCCACAATGGGGTATGGCACTGTGGTGACACCATGGCTGTGACATATCTGGTGTACAGCTGAACATGTTACATGTCGGTTATACGCTGCTCAAAACTGCCTTAATTACTCTGTGTCTGACAGCCCTTGTTCTGGCCAGCAACAAAATAAACAACCCTTGCAGGTCTTGAACCCAAGACCTTGTACACTAACGTCACAACATTTAACCACTATGCCATGACCACTGTGAAAACAGCTGTTGTTTTACCAATATAGCTGTCAATACACGTATTGAGTAGTATTGAACAATTGCCCTTACTTCCACAATTGTGTAGTACTTGTTATTAATATGACTTTTCATAGGTTCATAGGTAGGTACTAGGCTATTGGCCCTAGGGCCTATATAAGCCTAGCCAAATGGTACCCTGGCTTTTGCCACCCAAGAAAATTATTTTCCTGTGCCCCTGTCAAGCAGAGCCACAGAAGTGATCTTCAGGGTGAATTTCCTATCACCCATCCAATCATCAAGATTTTTCTTGAAGAGTGCTAATGAGGAGGTTTGTTTGATATAGATAGGTAGTTTGTTCCAGAGTATGGGGAGTCTCTGAGACAGGAATCTATCCCTCCAGCATGTTCTGTTTATTGTGGTGACAAGGTTTAGGTCTCTAGAGCATGTAGATTGGAGGGATCAGGTTTTCTTCACGTGGGGCATGCCCAACAGCTCTGGGTTTGACATAGCTTTGTATGCTAGGCAGTGATCGCCTCTGAGTAGGTGATATGCGACAGAGTAAAGCTGGTGTTTTTTGAGACGGTCTGTGTAGGGCATCTGTTTAAGGTATTTCTGTGGCCTTTCCAGTTGTTGTAGATGTCTTGTGAGGTACATACCAAAAGGGGCATTGTACTCTATAATGGGTCTAATGAGTGATGAGTAGAGGGGAACAATGACCTCTTTTTTCTTTTTTGCATCACATATGTTGTTTTATCATAATGTACACATAGCAGATACATATGGTGAGATACATCTGGGAGGGTATACACAACTGTGAGGTTTACACATGATAGGAATATGGATATATACATATAATAGGTAGATATATGTCTACATGTACATACACATTTATACTCATACATATGTCTGTATACACATCTGTACAGTGCAACATATATATGGCCAAGTGTACATCTCTTCGTATGTACATTATATATATATATATATATATATATATATATATATATATATATATATATATGGTTCCCTATTAGAATCCTGAAACACTATAAGCCTGAAAGTCAAAATCCTGAAAACTAATGACTGAAAATGCAAAATCTCGAAAATGCAAAATCCTGAAAGTCAAAATCCTGAAAACACAAAATGGACATACTGACGTCATTGTGGCTTTGCTATTGTTAGCCCTGTGGTGTTAGGTCATGCGTTGGGTCCAGGTAAGTGTGCGGTTGGTTTTATGTTAGGGTTAGGGGTATAAGTGAGTTAGGTTAGGGCAGGTTAGGCATGTATGCAATAGTGACAAATATTGGGGTTAGGGGCGGTTTAAGTGAGTTAGGGTTAGGGCGCTGGTCAGGTGAGTGTGCGATAGTGACGGACCTTAGGGTTAGGGTTAGGGTCAGGGTCAGTTGGTAGATATTAGTGTCTTTATAGTGACATATTAGCATTATTTGTGTTTTCAGGATTTTGACTTTTAGGATTTTGCATTTTCGAGATTTTGCATTTTCAGTCATTAGTTTTCAGGATTTTGACTTTCAGGCTTATAGTGTTTCAGGATTCTAATAGGGAACCATATATATATATATATATATATATATATATATATATATATATATATATATGGGTCTACCTTAGAAGATCGACAGACCATTTGATTGACATTCATTTGGTCGATAGCTCATTTGGTTGACAACCAGTATTCATGGCAAAAACCTGGGGATTTGCACCCCTCCCCAATGTTGTGCGACCGTGGAGTTGATATATATAGTTAGGGGTTGTGTGGGGGGCACAGTCCCCCACATTGGGGGTTGTGGTGGGGCGAAGCCCCCCACCTATTTTTGTTTAAAACATGACAAATTAAACAAAAACTACACATTTTAAACTAAAATAGGTGAGGGGCTAGGCCCCCCGCACCCCCCATTGTACGGGGCTGTGCCCCCCACCCCCCCTAACTATATATATCAACTCCAGGGTTGCACGACAGTGGGGAGGGGGCAATGCCCTGTTAAGTGCCTTGAATACTGGTTGTCGACTAAATGAGCTGTCAACCAAATGAATGTCGATCAAATGGTCTGTCCGTCTTCTAAGGTAGACCCATGTATATATATATATATATATATATATATATATATATATATATATATATATATATATATATATGTATGTATATATACATATATGTATATATAGCTATACATGTATGTACATCCTGTGTGTACAGATATCCCCATTTATGTGGGTATATATGTAGATATCTATAACTATATGTGCATACATATCTATTCTGATATACTTATTATTGTCGCTATATATGTAGATATATACGTATATGTGCATATGTAACTCTATCTGTACATATGTAGACATATATTGCTCTGTATTTGTATATATCTGAGTATTCATATGTATATTTGTACATATACATATCCATCTATGCATGTCGATATGTATATGTGTATATATCTATATAGATATATATATAATTATATACATATATGTTCACCATATGTCCTGAACATGGAGTGGAGCCCTACATCAGTCCCAATAGTCCCAACCTCTTAGTGCAAGGGGATGTTAGTTATGTATTGCAGGTATATTTGTAGACTATTTCTACTGTGATAGGGATTGTCTTCACAGACATGGTGTGTGTGGGAAGTCACATCTGCTTTTAACATGTGCGCCATTGGCTACTGACAGACATCCTAAGAACATCATAGTACAGTCCCACTGCTAGCACAGTAATGCTCCTGTGGACTACAACAGATATGGCCAATATATGTAGACAGTCTGACACACTCTGTTCACTCCAGGGGTATACACAGAACCCCGTAGTGCAAGACATGTGGACCAAGCCTGACAATGTGGATGTTAACAGCCATGTAGATGGGTATATCACGTACATACTGGTATACATTTGCCCCCCTAGGTTACGCATTCATACACTCCTGTCTGTCCTGACACATAATAACCACTGGTACAGAGGTGCCATGGTGCCATGGCCACTTACTACCCACTAGTTAGGGACATAAATCTGTACAGCATCCCACTGCTTTGTCTAGCATACATGACTGTTATGGTGTCCTGGCAGCAGTACATATGGCAAGTATCTGGACATGACATCTCACTGGGTAAGTACACTAAGCTGCTAGGCATGTAACAAATTACTGTGCAGGCAACAGGCAGACCGCCTCAACACTGACCTACATTTCCTATGAGTTAATACACATGTACCTGCATATATAGCAGGCTCTACAGGTATGTCACAGCAGAGAGTAACAGACACCTGCGTGGAAGTGCATAACCACAACCATATGGTAAGCTAGAGTAATATTACAGTATATGGAATATCTGATCAACACCATCCTCATATGTGCCACTCACACACCAGCCCTACATATACTGGGCCACTACACAGTGTGGTCGGATGCCTGTCTGTGATATGGGACGTGTGTGTTTGGCCCTACAAACATATAAGCCAATAGGGTAACATACAGTGGAGCAGCATGTAACATCAGATAGAACAGGACCATGAGCAATGAAATCTACCACAATCTGTACACAGGCCAAGGTATATATTCACAAAACACACACTGCTGACAATCACCATAAGTACACAGACCTCATTACTGTACACACAACCACAGAATGCCCAGGTAATGTCCTCAAATATAACCCCTACTATACATAACATGTGTAGCAGTCTGATATCTCACTGGCTTGTTATCAGATATGAGGTAAATAAATATGGTGTACAGAACATATGCACCTCTTACTGCATGACATATGTACAAAGATTGACAGAGTTGTGGCTGGAGGTACAAACACAGGGCCAATATTGACATGTTGCTGTGATAACCTCATACATTTACTGTTGTAACAGGGTTTGTTGCAACATATGTCCTATGAGGGATAAGAAGTCAGTAACTCTCATGGCTGTCACCATCTACTGACTGCAATCCTCACACTACCTTCTGCAGTTCACAGATAGGTGCTCTGTGGGTAACACAAGAAACACAAGGCACCACACACTGGCCAGTCTGCAGATGACCCTACAGATGGGGGTTTCCTCATAAACATAACACTGACATGACAGGTATTAAAACATGTAGGACAGGCATATCCTGACACACTCTGCTAAACCATTACTCCAAATGCAGCATAGCAGTACATACAGTCTGTAGTCAAGTCAAGCACATCCCCCTCCTGTGTGTTGGCCTGTTTCCACAGTATATGTTTTTAGAGGTAATTCCCCAATCCATCTGTGATGCTGTTTGGCAAACAACAGAGGTAGATCCTGCTCACAGTGAATGAAAATGCCCAACACCAACATGATGTTCCTAGATACTGGAGTGTGTTTCCATGCAATTGGCATTACCTGAGGGTATTCTGCTATTTGGTGGAACAGTTGCATATTGCTGGCCAACGCCTCATGGGTGTTGGGGAAATATACGTGCTCACCGGCATGTGCTGACATGGCATCCAGGAAATGCTGGAGTACCCTGGATGCTGATGCCTGTGAGATCCCCATCATATCCCCAGTTGGCCTTTGGAAGGTACCTGTAGCTAGTATTCATAGGCCTACACATACCTTGGTATCCACTGGGATGGGTTCCCCTCTGTTACGTCTGTGTGTCAGGCATGGCTGGCACAGCCCGACAATTTGCTGTAAGAGGTCCCTGTCTACCCTATAGCAGTCCACTTTCTCCAGCTCATATAGCCCCTGGTAGGTTACCCTGGGTCTGTACTCTCTTCTCTGTCTCCTCACTGTGGGTTGGTCAACAGCTTTCACATCCTCATCACCCTCTGCCTCTTCCACATATTGTTGTATGATAGCTATTGCAGCCCTTATCATTTTGCTGTTTTGTTTGTTAAAACTTCCCCGCTTGTATACACCGGTGGTGCAGAGTATGGGAAAAACCAGAGGGAAAGGTATTTGCATGGTTTATAGTAGTGTTCTGGGCTGGGCTGGTCTGCTGCCTGTGTAATTAGCTGATTCTGATACATTTCACTTGCCAGCTATGCTAGTTCTCCTAGATTTCCTTTCTACTACTGTTTTCCCTTCCGATTGCCTTCCTGTTTATGCCCGGAGGCGCGCCACACAAAGACAGTGCTCAAATGTGCACAGAGCTGCTATTTCCTGGTTTACTTATTTTTTTCCCTTTAAAACCTGTTGTGTGGTGAACACACCTGTTTTGGCAATGTAAAGAGTACTGGGCTGACTCCGACACACCCCCTTGCTTAGCTGTGGTAAGCTATGGGCAAACCCGAGCCACAGAGCTCCAATCCACTTACAGTATGCCTGACACACACCCCTATGATGTCAGCTAGCTCCTAGGCTTGCACCAAGCTATTCCTGCTCTTACACTGTTGGGTGCTGACTAGCAATGAGGGGGAAACCTGGGATTCACTATCATTCCCCTCATTTACATAGGATTGCTTGCTAATGCATAGTTACATATCCCACACTGAGCCTCCCCCTTAGCAACCACTATTCACTGGCCATGTTGTCTTCTGCCTGCCATTGAGTATAATGGCAGAATAGTGATTTTGGTTAGAATGCTTATTTAAGGTATTTGTTCTTATTTTCCCCCCAATCCTGTTTGCGCGTGGCTGCCCTATGCTTAAACAGCTGAGATCAGCTAAAAAAAATTAAAAGTTGATTTTTTTTCAAGTGTTTTCCATGATAATGGCCTTATAGTTGCCCATTGGCATGCTTTATACATGATATCCACCCTTTATTTGGAGCTGTCATGGCTCCGTTTTGTAATTTGCAGAAATGTACTCCATTAGTGGCGGAGTACATTTCTGCAGATTACACTAGTCCTGCACGTCCGGTTTCCATCTTCCTGGATTGCAAATTCACCTAATTTGCATGGATTTTTCCTGCAAATGGGGTAATTTGCATACAGGGGCTAAGTCCGTGCAGGACTAGTGCAGGAGCGCTCGTGCATGCCCCTACAGGTTATTCCTGGATCGCATGGCAGACATATTGCCTGCTGGAGCTCCTGCACTAGTCCTGCACACCATGCAGGGCTTGCAGAATCCGGGGGATAGTTTTAGATAAACAAATTAGCCTCTATGTTTAGGGTTACCAACTGTCCTTCTTTTCATAAGGCAGTCCGGATTTAGGTGGCTATGTTCTGTGACAAAAACATGAAAAGTGTCAAATGGGCTGATATTCTAGGGGAAGCATATTTCGAACACAACACAAAGTGTCTATCCAGTTGCATTTGTAACATTAACTATCCTGAGTCATCCACCGGATTAATAAATTAGGTTGGAGATTGAGTTTATGTTGTTACACCCATCTTGTTTTAAGAAAAGGTTTGGTATTGGTGTTTATCTTTAGGTCGTGTGCCTTGGTCTATAAGAGTGTGGATCCAGACAGGTGAAAATTTATCAGGGAGTTTGTTGTTATGTTCTGACATTTACAGTAGTTTAACTGGTCTGCTAACTTTGTAATAAACTTTGAGATCTGTGATTCAGCCCTACTTACCTCTTAGGGGCATGCAAATGTTTCTAGATGTCACACATGCGCCCTGTAATTCTAGACAAACTCTACCATCATTTGGTTAATGTGAGCGAACATGGTTTATGGTGTTCTTGAGATTGCTTTGTTGATTGTTAAGACTAGCCTAATAATCAGAATTGTCTGATTGTCTAAAGTTTTACTTTAGATCACCTTCCTAAGCCTTATTTAATTTGCTTCATGGTTTTGTTAATATGAAATAGTAATGCGTTACAATGCTGTGTGCATATTATCTGTATATATTTTGGGTTAGTAAATGAAACTGTTACATCAACTGTTTCCTACTCATAAACTGGATGCATTTTCCTGAGAGCTATCTGAGTATGGATTTATCAAAGTTTAATTTGTAGTTTGAAACTGCACTTCTGTATTACTCTCAGCAGATGGAGAATCCAGATACTGATGAGATTTTATTATAACTCAAAACACTCTGTAGGGTGATATATGTTTGTCATATAAGATTAATCTCTGAAATGCAATGATGTATTTGGATATAGAAGGCATGATACTGTACTGATAGATTACAGAGAATGGACAGAGTTAATACCCATTATGTTATTTATTTATTTGTTTGTTTGTTTATCTAATACCTGACTGAATATTTATGGTAGGGGGATAAAAAGGCATATAGACAGAATAGGTAGCCTTGTCCAGTGCCTTAATGCATCTTTATAGTTGGGCAGAGGAGGACATCTGGACAGAAAAGGACACCCCTATTTAGTGCCTGACTTACTCTTCAGGGAAATCAGAAGAGACCATTGATTTTTAGTTTTGTTGAGATTGAATTATAAAAGTTAGCAATTGTTTTTAAGTGACTAAGAATGAATGTGTATGCTTTTAAGAAAGATGTGATGAATGGAATATGCAGTTTATGAAATGTCTTCTTGAGTCTGTGGTGAAGAGTGCTTCTTTGTCATGCTTTCTTTGAAATTGTCATAATTATATTTAGATACTCATATGGGATACATAAATTTAATGGCAGCTATAAAAATGCCAAATAATAATTGTCAGAGAATGGATCTTTGTGACATAACATGTGTTATGGTACACTCTTTGGGCAATTTTCCTCACTAGTTTTACTTGCTGTTTTTTTTTTCCACACAGCTAGTTGTGCAACCCTATTTTATTTTTTATTTTTAGATTCAGAAGCTTAATTATAATGCCATTGTGTGACACTGAATGTATTACTAGATCCAGTGATTCATAGAAAATGGGTTAATATCAATATTGCGAAAGGCTAAATAATTCCCGTTTGCAATAGCGAAGTAAACCATCGAAACTGTAATCTCATCTGCTTCACAATGTCAACCCAAATGATTGACACATTTGAGTTGACTTGGTCATTGAAAACATCACGTGATACCCGTATAGCAGCTGATGTAAATCAAATCCTATAAGACATATCACGTTTTTTTCAGGGGGACAAGCCCCGCTGCACCCCCACACCCCCTGCTAATAATATATTCCAACTCTGAGATTGCACTACAGTGGGGATATGGATGAATTTCCAATCCCCACTGTACCCAAACCTCCGTACCATTTCGTACTACTGCATTCATATAAGTGTGTTCGACTATCCCATACAGTTTAGATTCTGGGAACCACAATCTGATTTTCGACAGCATATGTGCTGACAGGTTGTCATTTGCAGTATTGATAGTAAACAATAAAAAATATGTTTCCTTAACTGTGGAGGCTGAAATTTACTTCATGCATGCTCTCAGGTTTAGGAAACAGGATCAAGATTTACTAAAGCCATACTAGTAATGATCTAGTAAAATTAGGTCTCCAATATATCTTAGCATAACAATTATTCTTTCCAGAACTTTATATAATATACACATTAGCCTTATTGCTCTGAAAAGTCTGATTTAGGTACCTGTTTATGGACAGGAACTGTTATGGCCTATTTTCAGACACTAGGCAAAGCAGTGCTCTCAGATGATTTATTAAGGAATGATTAATAATGGATTTTGGATTTCTTATTAATGATCTTGCATAAAGACGTTGCCTAAGGATTATCAGATATCTTCAAACACGTGCAGTGATTTTTATAGCTCTTTCCCTAACCTCATTTCAGGTAATTAATGGGAGTAGTATACTGTCATGCTTGCCTAAGAACATTAAATCTTTACAATTTACATTGGGAAAGCTAGATTGGTTAGAAAATCCATTATCACTATGAATGTTGTTTAGATTAAGCTGCTACAAACTTGTGTTCTAGTTCTAAACTGAGTTACATTTTTTAATATCTTTTACTTTGGTGATAAGGTCCTTTTATGTTCCTTTTGATCTTGTAGACAGTGATTTGGGCAATTTTAGTATTATAAAGGTAGTACTTGTTGATTGTCTCATATATATTTATAGTATTATTTTAATTTTCTATGAAATTGTTTTGTGATTTCAAAACATTGGCTTGTTTACTGATTTTTGATGCAAAGTACTATGCTCTTAATAAAGCATGTTTGCTAATGCAATCATTTATTGTATCATGTGCTCTTTTAGCTAAGAAATTCCTTTTAGTAAAATCTATAGTTTTGAAATATTTTAATGTTGCTAGGTGTTTGACAGAATTCACAACTCAGTTTGAAATGGAATATTCACAGTTGTGCTGCATCAGTTAGACAGGTTAGTTAAGACTTGCATTAAGAATATAATACCTTCTTGCAAAGATTCTAACAATATGTTCCACATTGTTACTGTTGATTAAAAAATAAAAAAAAATGTATGTGTACATCTACTTTTCAGGGTTTACCTTTTACATGTGCGTATTACACAAGAGCAAACAGCAATTTTCCGAAAGGCAGTTTGCAAAGTTTGCAAACGCTGAACGGAAAAAGGTTTGAATGTGCAATGAGCGAATGCACAGTGAGATTCGCTGATTGCACATTTGACATTCTGGGACAGAGTGCACTATAGTGGGGAATCAGGAAATGGTTCCTTACCCCACTGTAGTGCGATCTCGGAGGTAGAATAATAAAGTAGGGTATATCTGTGTGTGTGTGTGTGTGTGTGGGGGGGTTCAGGTGCTTGCCCCCCTGCTTTACACTTCGTTTTTTTTGTTCGATATTAATGTTCAAAAAACAGCGAATCTGCTTTTCGATTTGCTGTTTCTAGAACATTAAGAACTGTCGACGTTTTCAATTTCGTGGTTCCGAGTCGCTCATATGAGCCTCAAACCACTGTGATTCAAGATTCTGAAGGTAAACTATTTTTTCAGTGTTTTTATGTTTAACATCCCATGTAAGAAGATAGCTGGAAGGATAGCTAAAACTACTTTATCTGTCAAAAAAACTGATGTTCAGGTACAGAGTGTGAAGTGAACCAGCAGTATCTGATAAAGTGCATTTATCTGTTATTAAAATTCAGTGCCACATATGCCTGGCTTCATGTCATGCAGGAATAACTAACTAGGCCTTGGATGGCTTGGGTTTACCTAGCTACTCAGGTGCCTGGGGATCTAAACAGGAAGGATGGATAAGAGAGGCTAATGGTGACTCACCCATTGGAGGGGCAGGAGGGAGTGGTGGTTCTACTTGGATGCATCTGGTAAAAGCAAGAGAAAGCTTGCAGGAGATGGAAAACAGCACAAACATACCTCTGTACCTCTGACCATTAAAATACATAGCAGTGGTCTTTGGAAATTATAGCAGAAGGTCCAACTTCTTGCTGTTTCAGAATAGAAGATTTTTAGATACTAGACCATGTTTAGTTCAAGACAATGAATCCTTTGTGTAACTTTAGATTTGTTGTTTAATAACATATATATTCTTACAGAGGTCTGACTTTATGAGGAACATCAAGAAATCTAGGAGGAGCAAGGCTGAATCTCAGTGCTATGCCTAAATCACAGCATGTGAGAGGTGTGAGCATGACACTGGGATTGTGGGCCTGGCACTGCTGGTGAAGGTAGCTCTAGCTGTGTGTCTATGGGCACAGGCATAAACAGGGGGACAGTATAGGTGGCCCTCTAAATGATGCAAGCGATTATCTCAGTCACCAGGGATAGAGCTAGAAATAGGAAAATGCCTTGCTGTCCATATGAGTAATGGCTTCTCCATAGGCCCTTGGCCTGGTTGAAGGGGACTTAGCAGTCAGTGACAGGAGGAGTGGTAAGTCACTGAAGGGCAAAGCTGTACAGAAATGATCATGGTGATATCCTGACTTTTTTGTGGCCCTCAGACTGTCAGTCTTTGGCCAGTGGAAGGTGACAGGGCAATAAGCTTCTGAAAAGGCTGATTGTTCACTTGTGACAGAATTAAAGCACCTTCATACCTGCCTGAGTGATGGTTCTCTTTGATAGTCTTTTGCCTGAGTCAATGTTGAAGTTATCACTAACTGGAAATTAGTGGGGTCCGGACCAGTTAAAGGATGGATGATGGTCAGCAGGAAGAGAGACTCCAAAACATGGGAAAAATAGTCACATGTAACTTTTGTGGGTTACTTATAATCTGTGTACTTCATGAGTGAATGTAATTGTTAACATAAGTAGAAACCACTCCTTTGTTATGAGCTCGAATACAATGACAAACACTGCCCCCATTTATCAGAGGTATACCATTAACACCATCAAACTATGTTTCTTTCCAGTGTTCACAGAGAAAAGTGCTTCAAATTGGGAAATGTAATTATTCATACACTTCAAGATAAAACAGCAGATGCTCTTGGTTCAGATTAATATTACAGATCATTTTAGGCCACAAAGGCAAATAAACAAAATAAAATAAAATAACTAGATTGGGACACTATATTCCTTAATCAGGGAGTGCACACCCTTGGGCCAAAGGTGCGGCACAGCTTTCCACCTGGCACATTAGTCATTTCCTTAATGTAGGCATCATCTGTCAGCCCATTATCTGTTGCTGCATTTCAAACAAGGTATAATGCAATTATTTATACCTGCATGAGCAACTGTGACTCAGCTTTCCTCTGTGAAAACCTCCTGATCCTTCTTGTGTTCTTATTTTATCCCTACATCGACATGTCAGTGGTTTGCTTTGCTTTGACGATGTAAAAAATATTCTAACTAGATTACAAAAATGGAGTGGATGTCTCATTCATCATATGTTGTATGAAATTAATGCACGTTTTCCTATAATTTGGCTGAATTGCAAGACTGCATTTGTCAGATGAAAAGCACATTCATAGCTTTCTCGATTCCATTATTTTGATCTAGATTTTCAGGATCCTGCTTTCATAAGTCTCCCTCATAGACAAAATAATAAAGAACAGCACATCTGGCAGTGAGTGCAGGTGATTAAGGTTATGAGTTTATAATGAATTGCTTCCTGTAGTTCCAGGGGTCCCACGGCTTCCATTTGCTAACTGTGCGGCTCTGAGCTAGTCACTGCTTTGGGGAAATTGGTCTAGGCTCCGCAGCTGTTTGCTAGACCACATGCTTAGTAACTACATATGAACCTTGGAAATATAGATACCTAAAGAAAAATGAAAGATATAATTCTGAGGAAATGTGAAAGAAAAACATCAATAGTCACATTCATGATATGCTCTGAAGAAATTGTTACATTTTAAATTTTACTTTAAAATGATAAACTGGTAGCATTATGATGCTGCTTTAACAAAATAAACAGGAAGCACATTTCTTTGAGTTTTTTTAATATTTTGCCCCATATTTTCATGGAATAATCTGGAAAAAAATTTCAACTCCTGCAGATATGATTTGTACTCAGTGATTACTGGATTACTGTAGTTGAGACAATTTTTAGTAGCAGAATTGTGTCTAAATATTAAATAGTGACAAAATTATGGACTTGTGTATACAGGGCATTACTTCAGTGGGTTAAAGTTGTAAGTATTTTTCTGACAAATATGCCAGCATCTTCAAATCATTATACCAAAACTCCTGGCACTGCATTTGCCTGAGTGTACAATGGATTCCTTTGACATTATGACAGTTATTAGCTAAGAATTTTAATTAACAGAAACTTTATGACAGTGACTTTGGCAGACATACGAAGATTTATTAAGTTTCATTTAATGACTGTGTCAATGGTTGTAGATCAAAATAAGAGTGGCAGACAGTTGTTTTCCCTCCTTTTGGGCTGTTTAATATGTTCTTTTAACCTTGTTTTTTGAGTGTTGGTAGGATTTGACCATCACTTACTTACTTTAATCCCTCACTGGTCCACAAGTGCAGATCACCCCCTAGATTAGAGCCACCTCTAGAGGTACAACAGCATAGAGATCTCATGGTCACTCTGTACCAGGAATACAAGCTAGGGTAATCTTGGTATGCCATAGTCCTTAGCTACCACAGGGCCTAGAATCTGTGGAGTTTTAAAAGTAGCCTATAGGTCTAGCATTCAGCTTTAGTATAAAATACCTAACAGATATGTGCTCACTTTTAAGGAAATTATTAACATATATGCAAAATGATTTAGTAGTCTAACCGTGTGACTGGGGTTTTTACTGACTATTAATCTGATTGCCAGTCACCTCTGAGTAGATGTATCAAACAGACAGACTTGCATTTGCCTTTGGGAGTATGTTCCCCTACTGACACATGCTGTTCGCTGACTAGGAACCAAAACCAGGAAATAAGTGAGAGTACCTAATTCATGATTTTACTATGTGGGTTTCATCCACTGAGCCATACACTTTGTTCCTGTGTTTTTTGATGAAACCCATGATGTAATCTTGAATGCGGCAAGCCAATTTCTGAGAACTGTTTTTTTTCCCCCATGCAAAGTAAGTTGTTTTGAATGGTGTTTAGGAAGGCCTGCTGACCATTTCTGTTAATTTTTATTGTTATCCTGACCAGCAAGCCCCACTGCCATTCTTAGAGGTACATGCTATTTAGTCTTTAGCTGGAAAACTACAGTCCACATAATGATGTGCCATGTCAGGTAAGCAGGAATATGTGGTTTAGTAGGCATGCATGACACATTCAGAAATGGTGGGGAGCTTAACTGTGTGTTCAGAACCGAGAAAGCTAGACAGAAAATCAAACTTACACACAATCACACACACACACACACACACACACACACACACACACACACACACACACACACACACACACACACATATACACACACACACACACACACACACACACACACACACACACACACACACACACACACACACACACATGCTACTTTTACATGATTTAGCTATAATAGACCATAGCAATACAGTTATATAATAAATGATCCGAATGAAACCAAACTATTATACCTCTGTTTAACTAGCAAAGTCATGCATACGGCAAAATGTTTAAAAAGCACAAACCCTAAGATATAACAGATTCCTGAATATGATACTTATTTTAGTGCTGTTTCCAAAAACATTCACACTGCACCTCAAATTAGAATGCCATTTTGTGCAAGTATCTTTAAGTGGCAGACTGTCTTTCAGGTTTCAAAAAAAAAAAAAACAAACAAAAAAAAAAGCAAGGAAACTGTGAATGGCTGCTAAATTACAGACCCAAGTTAAGGAGAAGTGGGGAAAAACTGAAAAATCTCAGTACTATTCCATAGCATTATTTTAGATTTCAGATGGATACATTTTACTTTGTGGTGTACACAAAACAGTATAAAGCAGAATCTGTGTAAGAAAACTTTGAAACAACCTAGGCTTCCCACAAAACATAACATACACTAGCACTCAGAAAGCTGGAACGTACATGTAAATAAAAACATACTAGCATGCAGTTAGCAACAAGACTACTGTCTGTCTCAGCTTTGCTAACTGTTGCAAGACTTTCAACGTTTCAGATGAGAAACACTCACGTATCCTTACCAGTAGGTTTTCTGTGTCTCATTTGCATGCCTTCTTAAATTACATTATATACTAGCTTTGAATTTGACCTCCTATAGATGAAATCCAAAAATATATTTTCCTTAAATAATCTTTCCCTATATCTCCTTTTCAGTGTTGCTTATGATACTGCCGGATATTTTAAATAGAGTTTGAAGCTCATGAAAAATAACATATCCTGGGCTGGAGTTTAGACCTATATGGCATAGATTTTCTAAGACCCAAACTGTATACTGCTATGAGAATAAATGCATATTTAGCCCTAAGAAAGTATACAGGATGCACAGAGTTCTGGCTGCTAGGTGGGATTTATTCTGGAACCCCAAGGCAAATATGGCCCTATTACACTGAATCACAGTAAGTACTCCCCAAATAATACTCTCATCAGATAAAGAATGAATGGATACCATATACCATATTATATTTTCCTGATGCAAACACTAAGGAAAAGCCATTTAATGCAAATTAAGTGGGCAGCCATATGATCCAGTACACCTAAGATGATGTGGCTGTCTCTTTAATATTATACACACTAATATGGGGGGCTCCATGTTACTTCCCAGAATTTTATTTCTTTTAAAGAACATTTATTGGAAAGTTTTAACATCACCATTTAAACTTTATTACAACATATCTGTCAGTTTGACTCATAAAATATGATAAAAATGATAGTCTGAATAATGTTGCTTCATTAACAATCAGATCAAATAAAAAATAAAATTCACATTGTACCTTATCATCTTTGTTACTCTTTATTTTACCTTCTCCATACCATAAAAAAGTCTCTTTCCTATAAAAATGACAAGCTTCCTGTACCATGCCCTCTGTCAGATATATGGGGAGCCACCATAGTTTTTATCTTTATCTTCATAGATTCCATAGGCTGAATTTCCCATGTTAGGGTTTTCCCTTTGGTCTTCATCCCCATCTCAAATAGCCACAAGATAAAAATTAATCCTGTTTAGCAATCACCTCTCACCCCTTGGTTCTGGTCCCTCTCCTCTGGGCTTATTTAGATATTGTATCCACAGATACCTTTTGCATAGAAGTGCTGTATTTGAATTCAACACCTCCTCATCCTAAGCTTCATTATTAGCTTCTTTAACCCTGACAGTGATAACCTCAATTTCCAGTGACAGATTATTAACTTCTTAGCCAAGAATATTATAGATAAAAGATACTGATGACATTTACTTAGCCCTTGTTCTGCAGCTGGTTCCAAAAAGAATGTACTGTACCTCCTCCCAGTATCCTACTGCAGAATCTTATCTCTAGCAACTCCTTACCACCTATGGAAACACCCTCCCTGGTTTAGCTTGCATTGTGTAGGCACTTCAGAGTGAACATTTTGAATCTAAAAGCTTTTGCAGGAACTTTGGTCATTAGTGAGATTTGAACCCACTTCCTCATCAAGATGTCTATACCTAACACTTTCTTTTTACTCATTTTCATGTAGTTCACTGGTATATATCTTGAACATTGAGTGCCCTAAATATTCTCAGTATCAAGCCCCTACTCAGAATGATGCCCTCTCCAGCCTTTCTAAGTTTTTGTGACTATCTGCCCCAGCCAGTCCTCTTTCCCCTATCAGCTAGAATGAGGTAGTTCCCAATGAGTTAGGGTTCTTACCTTATCCTATGTCACTTGGCACAGGACCACTTTTTTCCTTCATGATTTGGCACCAATATCCTTTTAAGTGGCCCAGATCCATAGGATTTTCTCTGCCTAGGATTCTACCAGCTCATACTTGAACATCTTATTAATATTTTTGTCCCAGTTCATTAACTAGTGTGAATCTTCATCTCCTCCCCAGTGTAATGAAGATCTTTAGTAAATCAGCCTAACTTGAATTTTGTAATTTTATTTAGTTAATGTCTTTCCAGATAGACTGGTAGTCCTTATGTTGAAGTGTGATAAAATTAGCAAAGAGTACTGCCCCCCAATATCTGAGAGCCCCAAGGCCCCTCCAATCTCTTGTCAGCATTACTTTCTCCTAATCTACTTGATGCTTCTTCTCATCCCATAAAAATCGCTTTGCCTATCTAATCATCTTCAGATATTTTCCTTTGCCAATAGTGTCTGAAATGCCATGCTAAATACAGACACTGAAGAAAGATGAACAGCAATAGTGCCTGAACTTTCTGGCCCAGGTCCAAAATTAGTCCTCTCCATTTTTGAGAATACCCATCTATCTTAAGTAAGACTCCTCCACTGGTTAAGGCAAACGATTACTCTATAGTTTGAGTTAGCCAAGTCCCTAGATGTTCAATTCAGTTAGTTTCCCATAAGTAAAGATAGTTCTTCCTCTCCTGGGCTGAAGTTAATGGAAATGGTGTTCATTTTTAATTCATTCACCTTGTATCCAGAAATCTAGTCCAATTCTTTCAGGATTGTAAATAATTTTGGTACTTCTTCCTGGGGGCTTCTCAATGCTATTAGCAATATACCTGCATACACAGATTTCTTTAAATCCATCCATCTATCCTTCCTCAACCCCTTTTACCCATTTTGCACATGGGGTCGGGGTGTCACTTCAACAGTGACAATCATCTCGAGCCAAGGTTTACACCGCTGGGTGGTTAGCCTTGCTGTGGTAGTTTATTTGTAGCACTCACACACACACACACACACACACACACACACACACACACACACACACACACACACACACACACACACACACACACACACACACACACACACACACACACACACACACACAAACACACACACGCTCACCTATGGCCAGTTTAGAGTGTCCAATCCACCTACTGCATGTCTTTGGAATGTGGGAGGAAACTGGAGCACCTGGAAGAAACCCATGTGACCAATCCATCCTCCACTATTTGTATGCACAGATAGAATTTTTGGATGTAAAACTGTACTTGGATCCCAATCTGGGGATCAATACCACCTTGCACAGGAAAGAAACATGGTAAAATCATATGTTACACAAGATAAGTATGCACCCCAGGCAAGTTTTCGCCAATAAAATCGATAATCAAGTCACACGAATATCTATACTATGCACTATGGACCATGTCTTTCTATCAGAATAAAAGAAATTGATCAATGATTTTACTAAGAGGGCGATACAATTAGAGTGAGACAACTGTAAGATCAGAAGATGCTATGGAATTAAGGTTGCAAAAGAACTGCCCCTATTATTCAAAGAAAGGTACCATCAAGAGAAAAACATCAAAACAGAATTGCGCAGATAATAATTTGAGATGTGCCTTAACCTACAGCACAGATACTTCTATCATTTGTGAGGTTATTAGGAAATACTGGCCCATCCTGACTTCAGATGTACTGTAAATATCAAAGAGATTGTATGCGAAGTTCCAAAATTTGTCTTTAAAAATAAGAAAAATCTCAAAAGATTACTTTGCTTTAAAGATAGTTTTCAGAGCAATAGAAATTTACATGAGAATCCCACTATTAATCAAAAAGGCACGTGGAAATGTGGGTTTTGCAAAGCATGTGCATACATTAGAACCATCAACAGGACTGAGATACTTTTTTCAAGGATTTGCCACTTGCAATAGCAAGAACATTATTCATGTTTCCATTTGTGAACTGTGCCGTGCATTTTATGTTGGCAAGACGAACACAGCCTTTAAAGAAATAATTCTTCACCACCTATCTGTTATAAAGAACACTGTACAAATGAATGTTCTATCATGTCACATAAAGGTGAATTGTACCCACAGGTTTAAATTTAAGTGCCTTACACAAATGAAGGAAAATAAAAGAGGCGGAGATCTATGCATAGAACTGAAGTAGAAGAAACTCGTTGGATTATTGAGTTAAGAGCAGATTGCCCTCCTGGGCTAAATGGAATTGTACCTTTGAAGCCTATTTTGAAAGAACGATGTTTGGTGAAGAGCAACTGATTGGCTGCCCAGGAAGTGTGTTTCTCTAAGCTCTCATTGATTGGGCATCATAGAGGTGTGTTCCTCTAAGCTTTCATTGATAGAACTCAGAGAGGTTGGTTTTAGTTGCCTGTTCCATTGGCTCTAAAAGAAGGAAGGAATGAATCCTTTATTTGACTGTGATTGGTAAGTGACCACTTTTTAAGTATGGTGATTGGCTTGTTAGTTAGAATCTGACGGAGGGTATGGCTGAAAGCACTAATCCATTTGGTTTGTTTGCTTTAATGCAATTTTAATCTACATGTTTTATTAAAGTTTTAACTGCTTTTAGTGTGCTTTCAATGTGGTTTAAAGTCAATGGTGGCATGTCTGCAATACATTTGGAGTTGAAAATCTTAGAGAGCAGTTAGGAGTTTGTTGTGAGATACTGCATTGGATGCTTTGGATTGGCCAAGGAAGAGAGAGGATACTATTTTGCCATTGTTTCTGTGCTGATTAACGGTGTTAGTAAAGGACATTAGTGCAGTGGTAGTGCTGTGCCCAGGGTGGAAGCCATGCTGAGTGCTAGACAGGAGTTTATTAGTTAAGAGGTGATTTAGGAGTTAAAAGTGAATGTACCTCTCTAAGATTTTGAATAGTAATACTATTGCAATAGGGCAATAGTTGGATAGTTCAGCTGAAGTGCTGCCTTTATACAGTGGAATGATGTGTGATGTTTTCCATATAGTTGGTACTTTTTGTTCAGAGATGGATCAGTTAATAAGAATGGAAACAGGATAAGAGATGGCATCAGCAGAGATTTTGAGGTATTCAGCTGGTAACTCATCAACTACCAGTGTTGTTACCTTAAGATTTTCTAGGTATCTTTTTATGGTATTTGTGGGGACTGGCTGGAAGGAAAAGATAGTATTGTCTTGTATATTTGGAATGTGGGGTAGGGGTAGGGTGAGGGTTGAGCTGGGGGTTTATACCTATTTTTATAAAGAAATCAGATATCAGAGAGTGATTGGAGGAGATTTTGTCAAGGACCATAACAGAAAAAAAACAGGATGAGTAATAAGTGATTTTAGTGGTTTGGAGGAAAGGCTTTCCACATGGGGCTAATAATGCAATATTCATCAATAGACTGAAGAAAGAAAATGGAGTCATTGATCCATTTGCAAGAAAGGTTTGTTGTACTGCAGGCAAGAGATGGCTACAGGTAGGGAGCTTGATAAATTCTAGCAAGGCTGAGATACAGGAAAATCTTTCATGTATTTATTTAGCAAGTAGATGAACTGAACTGGACTACTGAGCCCTTTTCAGATATGATCTAGATACAACAAAATGAAAAACTAAACCTAGTGTCAGGAACATCATATATAAAGACCTATTAAGAATAAAGACTGCAATAATATAAAGACCAGCATTAGTTAAAGCAAAAGACAATTATTTACAAATGGATTTTTAATACTTTTCATGACATACGCTCCAAGGAGGACTGCTTTCTTGCAAGGAATAAACCAAAAGCAACCAAAAGCAAATTAGATATTTAATTAAGAAATACTGTTCATTCACATTCATTTTGCTGTGTCACGTATAGTTTTAAGTTGTTTTCTGAAGTAGAAAAGAATTGTACGCTGGTGAATATTACTAAGGAATGTAATGCAAATACTAAGTTCCATATGGCAGAAGGTTGTTTCAGCACAGACAAGTGAGTAAAATGACACGACAAGTGTCAGATGGAGTCTGAAGATCTGAGAGATCTAGAATAATTTTTTATAAAAATGACAGAATGCATGCCCTTGCATTGATTCATACTGAGAACCTTGTATAGATTTTGTACCACATGGTTTAAAATTTAAATACTACTGAAGTATGGGTAGAGGCTGCTAGAACTTAGGCTGCTTGGCTGATGTAGCAGAAAACTAACTAGATGACAACAAAGATTAGACATCCCATAAGAGGAGTAATAGACAAGTGTCCTAAGGAAATTCTGCCAATATATTGTTTATAATGCATGACTCTGTATGCTGCACTGTCTGCTCAGAATGAATCAATGAGAACTTCATGGGATAAGAGTGAGGAAGATACTGTCTTGCAGGTTTCAAATCTTAAAGATGAGCTTAATATAGCTGTAAGTAAGGACAGTTAAAGGACTTTATTAATACTTTTGGTTAGTTTATAAAATTAAACTGCATGTCTTTTTTTAACAGTATTTTGAGTGTGAGACACTCAGGTAGATCACAGGATAATGCAGTTGTCTCAGTTATACACAGGCCAAACAAGACTTGACAAACAGCATCACATCACCCTCTTTCAGTGTTAAATGCAGACTACATGTTGTTTACAAACACTGTGTCTGATGGCCATTCTAGAATTTTCCTATACATTCAGACCAGTATGGCTTTGCTAGGAGACAGCAGACATTTGGCACTATCAAAATGACTCATTTCCTGAATTAGTGAACTGACAAGGATTCCTTTCTTGTCCTGACAATGGATGCTGAAAAACCATTAAATCATGATGAACGGTCCTTCCTGTATAGGTTCTCAAAGATTATGAATCTGTTTTAGATGTTGCAACTAGATGCAGTACCTTTTACCAGTACAGATAGTGCTGGATTTCTATCTGCATTAGAGAGCCTTCATTCATGGATTCTGTCACACTGCCAGCCCAGCTATCTGGAGTTTTGTAAATAATTCTATGTCATTTGTGAATATTGATATGATTTATACAGAATTATGTGTTGAACAGGATTTGTACAGTACTGAGATTTAAGAATGTAACCACAGCATACCCTGCTGGAACATAGACGATTAACTTGCAAAACTTAAGAATAGTTGAGGTTAAATTACTTTATAGCTGTGCCATAAACAAGAGATGTTATCTCTCAGTTTCAGTGCAGAAGCAGACACAATGTCTAGAGCTAGAAATTTTTTTGTATTGTCTTGAAAGAGAAGTAATTACTAGGTTTAAGATGCAAAAGTGTTTTATTGCTTTCTGACTTTCTAGCAGCTGCACAGCTGTGAGCAAACATCTGAAGGGTATGAATTTTTCACACAGAGATGTTAAATGTTGGTCACTGGGGGTTTAGCTGGAGAGTCAGGTGACAAGAAATGATGTCATCCAAGCTAACCCAGCAGTAATGTTTGATATTAATTTGGGAACTCTCTCAGAGAGAGACGGGCATTTTGTATTTTGTCTTGGACCTAGCAAGAATATCCACTCATCACGACCTTCTGCACCTACCTTTCTCTGTAAGTAAGTTTTTTAGGGCATAATAACTCTTTTAGATATAGGTAGGAGTATAGTAAAGATTAGTTTAGATGTTTTCTTTATTTATTTGAGACTGTCCTGCAATGTTGTTTTAAATACTTCCTGTGATTTTGAACTCTGAAGTTACTGTGCTGATTTACTGAGTATTGTATTGTTCTTTTATTATTTATTAAATATATTTAAACCTATCTTTGTGGCTTATATTTGTGAGACATATTTAAGCTCTTTGAGAACTTGCATATCTATTTGGTGACACTGTACAGGCCACTCCAATAGCCTTGCTTGATCAGACTACCATTTGAATAATAGTAACATTACACAGTAGGATTTGATGCCCTTTATTAAGGGCCTTAAAAGTAGCTGATAAAAGCGGTTGGTGGCAGTGGAAACTATCTTATAGTCTGGGCAGAAGGGGGGATAGCTAGTAAGCCTGTGCCAGCCTTCCCCAGGAATGTGTGTGTGTGTGTTTGTATATAAATCAAACCTCAAATAGTGTGTATGTATCAGCTGCTTGGGCAGGGACACAAAGCACTGGTTGGACAGAGAGATTGCTGGAGGTTTTGGCTTGGCCACTCAGCTGAGATCTCAACTCTATAGCTGTGCTAGTGGAGAGTCTTATTGGGGATCTGGAGAAAGAGGACGAAACCAGCCCCAGACTGATTGTGATCTCTATATACTCTTAAGGGAAATTGTACTTTACTGTGTGTGTACATTTCATCCTCCCATTGTGTATGCCCCCCACTGTTGCCAGTGGTAAAAATTGAGGCTCCTTGATTACTGGGCCAGTGCAGGGGCATCAGAGATACAAAAAAGCTTCATCTCCTCAAGGAGGAGGAAAGGTATTTGACTACATGGTGAGGACTTTAGAGATATGAGGAAACATTAAATTTTGCAGCATTCATGTAGCTAATTATACGCCTGATCTTCTTAGGTACTTATGGGGGTGGCTGAAGCCCACAAAGATAATCACATTTCTTGAGGTAATAATAGTTTCAGTAGCTAAGTAGAGAGATATAATCACTCAATTAATCTGATCAATTAATTAATTAATAAATGAATGAATTAATTAATCTGATCAAGTTGATCTTTATGAACCTATGTGGAGATGTGATGAACCAGACACAATATACTATAACCCGCTGAGGGGGTTTAGCAGATGTTAGTTATGATGTGGGTGACCACATCTCTAGATTAGAGACATATTTGTATAGCAGTACCTTAACAGATGTTTTCTAAATCCAACTGTTTACCCAAGATCCTTACAGATTAAAAAAAAATAATGGAGTTGTAAAGGAGCAGGAATGTATTACTGGAAGCATATATCTTGTTACTGTCCTGTCCTGTAGTCTTTCTTTCAGTCTGTGTCTGCTTTAATGGGATGTCATTAACCCCCCCCCCCCAAACAAAATGAGTAACATGACAGAGTTTTCTGCTATGTCTGTAGGAACTGTGGAGTTAGACTGGCTTCATTCAGTGCTGGTAGCCTTGGCCCTGCTAGACAAGAAGAAAGTCATCAGAGCAAATGTAAAAAGCTAACCATCTCCTTCCATAACCTAATTCTTCAGCACCCTCCTATTATTCCCATAACCTCCTACCTCAACTAACTTTCTGCCCTCTGTTGATTTCAACTACCTTACTATACACTCTAGTTTTCTTTATTCTTTAATATTAGCATCTTTCTCCCCATTCCTCTATCTCTAATCCTGTCCTACTCTCACTCTTACACCCTTACTCTAATGTTATCAATTTCTTTCCCCTTGCCTTCTTATATCTTCCCTACTTTCCTCTTACACCCTACAACTCTATAACTTGGCAACTATTGCTTTCTTAATGTGTCTGAAGATTAGAAACTTTGCTATAATATGTTCGCTAAGCATTGGATATAATGTTTACCCACACTACTATGTCAACTGTATTTGAATTAATTTGTACTAAGTTTATCTTGTGAGCTTTACATATTTTAAATGTGCTAATTTGTAATAAGTGTCCCCTTTGCATTTTCTACACTCTAAATGTGTTTCTTGTGGAGTTTTTCTACCTGGGCCTACACTGACAAAATGGGCCCTGCTTGGCCCAGTGGACAAACCCGGTAAACAAATGCCAATAAAATAAATAAAGTAAAATAAAATAAAATAAACCACCTCGACAATGGAATTATTTCTTGTTTTGCTGAAACACCATGGGGAAAGGAGGAAATTCACATCTCGGCTAAGAATGTTTCTTCCCATCTCTAAGGAGAGCCATAGTTGGGGGTTTGGAATGCATTTCATCCTTAGAAGCAGATTTCCTTACCACAAACAGATTAATTTGACATGGCCGCAGTGGTGCAGCGGTTAGTATTTTCACCTCACAGCAAGAGGTTCTCTGGTTTGATTCTCGGCTGGAGCGCCATCTGTGTAGAGTCTGAAGTTTAAAGACATGCAAATAGGTGCATGAGTGTGTGGGTGTGCCTTCTGTGAAGGTTGGGCTCTGGCCGGGCTGACAAATTGGCACCGTAAAAATCAACTGCCAATCCATAGCGGCCCGGTGACCCGCTGTGGCGACCCCTAACCGGGAAAAGCTGAAAGACTTTTAAATAGATTCATTTGATGTATCTGCTCCCTTCAATTAGGACTATTTAGGCTCAAACAGCTTGAGTCCCCACTAGCCCCCACCCATCGATGTAGCAAGAATCAGCTACTTCAAATTGAGTTGGGATTAACAACTTAAATGTAATCAATTATATTTTGAACAAAAACAAGAAGCTTATTTCTTGATGATCAATGTAATCATTAGAACAGAAAGGAAGAGATATCATATCAAAATAAGTTGCTTCTTATGTTTAACACAGCCCAGAAATTATAAAAACAGAATTAAATGAACATTTTGTGCAAAATGCAATGCATCTGTTGTCATTGTCACCAGCAAAAAAAAAAGTGTTAAAATTCATTACAGCAAAAAAAAAAAAAAAAAGTTTTGAATGTTTTACTTAAAGAACTTGATACAGCAGCACAATTTTAATGGTTGCTATGGGAAATACACATTCTCATTTTTCTTCTCACAGAAATTCCCAAAGGTTTCAAATGATCCAGCTACATTTATAGCTTTCAGCTCTCACATTTACTTTTTTACAGAACCAAAAATATTTAAAAACTGTTTATCAACAATGTTTAACCAACGACTTATTAAATTCAAACTGTTTCATACGTGTGGCAACATCAACTTGCAGCAGCCATCCTAATATCACTTCAGTACTGTTTGTCTTTAATCTTTAAGGAATCCTAGTCATTTTGGGAGAAATATTCTGTCATGCCTTCACAGAGAAGCCATTTTCTGAGTGCAATATTAGACTGTGCTGTATCAATAGCATTTCTCACTCAGGAGGTAACATCTGAGTCACCCAGATTGCAAGTAGCATCTCACTTTCCTATGTTCAAAGTATAGAAAGAACATGGCTTTGTACAAGGAAAGTTCTGTGACTGTTTAATTAACATGTGAAGTTCCATTTTTGCCAACAGCTGTAAAAGAGTTTACCTACCAGGCACAACCTTGAAATCTGTCTCTGGTAAAATGTCTTTGGTACCATGTGTACCCTCCCAGTTTCTAACAATGAATGCTTTGCATTATACATTATGCTTAGGGGACTCACCTGATGATTACTATGATTTTTCTACATAAAGGGAAGCAATTGTCCCATCATTTCCATGCTGAAAAGCTGTGTAGCAAACCCTGCTTCATGGAATCTTACAACTAAATGCAGACAATAGTGATGGGGCATTCAACATGCAAGGAAAATTGCTACTCACCCGATGCACATACATGTTAACAACAGCTGGGAATACAAAGTGAACTATAAAATAAATCAATAGGCTACCTACAAACAAGGCAAGGACAGTTCTCTGGCAGAATCACTCAAAAACATTAATGTCCTCAGGGACAAGCAAGCAACTGGACAGAACTGTATTCCTAAACAGAACAGTCCACAGGGAAACTCATCGAGAGATTTATTTACAACATAACACTGTGCTCGAACTCTGTAATCTTCCCTATACCACCATATGCAAACCTGTATGACAAGTGCATTTTCTTTTCTGGGACTAGAAGCTCCTGTATGCCTTCCCTCATTCACTTTCAATTTAGGTTGTGTTATTTTAGGCAAGAGCAGATACTGCAAACTTAATTTGGATGGCACAAAAACATCAATTCTTCCACTTATTTTGATACAATCACTGTGTCTCAGTCTGTTCCAATACACAGAAAATGCATGACAAAGCAAGAAAGGTCATTTCTATAGCCATATGTAGTTCTCCACTGTCTGTGGCTCAACATGTCGGCCAGTTCCAAAGTTACTGGACTGTTTGCACCAATAATATGAGATATCTGTTCCCTGTGTTCGCGTGGGTTTCCTCTGGGTACTCAGGTTTCCTCCCGCATTCCAAAGACATGCATCTGGAGCATTTCTCCCCGGGCCTCCGCTGAAAACAGGCTCTGTGGAACCTAGACGGACTTTCCCGGTCAACAAATGATAAATAAATAAAAAATAAATAAATATACAGCCAGCTATCTGACACAGAGAGATAAAGTCTTGACTATGACCCATAGACCTGGGTTCAACTAGTGACCCTGCCACTACAGGATCTAGTGTGGCAGATCAGAATGGAGATGGAACTTGCTCAGTTCTCTGTCTGTGAAGGGGGGGTACATCAACTCATGTACTTGAAGAGAGCTGGAATTCATGAAAAATGTGACAACACTAAAATCATTTTTGCAACCAGGCTAGTCCCTTTTCACCTCTGTGTGTATTTGTGTGCATGGGTTGGCTTCTCCTGACATCCTCCCCATACTGTTTTATTCCCATTCTAAGGTCATTTCAGCTTAGAGAAGGAACATACATAATTAAAGCATTTAAATAATGATTGCCTTTTCTCCACTGCCTTTTGACCCTGGAGAAGACTTAATTAGACACCTTTAGGTATTCACACATCACTAATGTAAGTAGCAAATGAACCGTTGCTCAGGAAACACGAACTAGAGCAATACAAAGCCGACGCAACCGAAGATCAGGTAAACAGGGTTTGAGTAAGTCATACTAAACCCAGCTTCTGTCATATCCAAACAAAACTTGCTAAAATCCTAATGAGAACTGTTAGTGCAAACTGCCGGGGCTACTAATGCTTTTCTGTTCCTTATTTAAAAATGTGTCAGCTAAGGCTATTTCTGTTAATAAGGTTTGAACCAAGTGTATACATATTAACTGTACACTACAAACTAGATGGCCAATATAAAAGCAGAGAAGGTACTGGGACAGCATTCTTACAGGAGCTTCTGTTTTATCTGTTCACCAGTGATTATCCTTTAGGAATTGTGTAAGGTTTCCAGTACAACAGTAAACATTTGAAAGAGACGTGCGCTGCTGTGTGACTACCCTTCCACTGTTCCCTTATGGATGGTTTTAGGATATGGATTTTCTACAAGAATATGAAACATATAGATAGGCTGCTACTTATTGATTCTCTATAGCTCTGATGTGTTTTCAGATTTACAGTTATTAGTACTGGCATTATTTTTACTACAAATTGAACAGTACAGTTTCTCAGTAGAAGACCTGAAGATGGAATCGAACACCAGTATGGCTCAGACTGCATGATGCTACAGTATGAAAAAGGCTGCTGGTCATGGACCAGGGGCAGCTGACTACTAAGAAATCTGCTGAACTTATGAGTTATGCCTGCATGCAGAAGCATAGATAATATGAGCATTATTATTACAGGAATCTCCCCTGACAGACCCCCCCCCCCCCCCCACACTACAGCAGGTTTAAGATATGCAGTGAAAACTCTTGTTCTCATAGTTTTTATTTAGTTTTATGGACACAGCTGAGTCTGACTGCAGATGATAAGGCAACTAGCACACTTCATGCTGCACAACACCATGCATCCCATAATGCCAGTACTCCTACTTTCTTAACAAGGATCTTGGTTGCATTGAACAAAACATACTATTTGTAAAATTGCTTTAGTAATTTCTCTTGAGATACTTCACTCAGAAGAAGTAGCAGAACCATAAGGCTCTACCACTTAATTTCCATACAGTTATCTATGGAAAAATGGCACTAACAATGTAATCTGGTACTGTGTTCAAAGTATGTTTCAGTGCTAGTGACGCTACAGCACTAAGAAGATCTGTGGTGTGTCAGTACTAATATAAATGCATTGTAACTCCCAGCATTAGGTTACATCTAAAAAGAGCCCATAGGGTGAACTTTTTGCTTTTCAGTTACTGCACATAATGTAATACCTGATGACAGCATCATATATGTGTATGCACTATATTTACAAACACAACATATGCTTACTCAGAATCTCTCTTTAGCCCCCATAAAGTAAAATAAAGGCATCTGTGACAGTTGCAATGAAAGAATGAATTACTGAAAAATATAAATTAAGAATCTCCACAGTTCTTTGCCTGACCAAATACTGTTGTCTACCATATGCTAGAGAGACAGTATGTAAATGTTTTGATGTCTAAACACGATATTTATTGTATTTGTGCGACACACAGTTTGTATGGTTTGTCTGCCATTAGCATATATTGTGTACTTTCGAAGATGCACTGAACTGAGAAAACAGGAGAACTTTGAAGCATGCTTTAATCTGCAGCTGGTGTTACCAACTGCATTTCTATTCCTTTTAACACCATAATGTGGTAACCTTCAAATATTCATAGCAGCAAGACACACTGCAAAAGAAGAAGGCAGTCATAAAAAAGCAGAACACCACATAGTCATGGCTAGAATCCTAGCATTACTTTATACCAAAATGCTATTCAGTGTAATTGATTTATATTTTTAAATTATAATTTTTTAAACACATAAGTGAACAAGTTTGTCAAAGGACCCCATTTAGCCATGACCTAAGCCAGATGGCATACAAAGTTAAAATCAACAAGCATTAGCAATCCTAACAAGCATTAACCAGCATTATCAATAATTAATAGGACTGCTTATCATCAGTTGAATAGGGTAACAAATCAGACAGTCACAGGGTGATGCATAAAGCAAACTTACAGAACACATAGTGGTACATTAGCGCAGTAACCATACAATTACATATGCACATTGATTAGCAGTTTGTCAATTGGGATTAGCATCATGCCAACGGTGTTCGCAAGACATTCTCCTAAGTAGCTACATCTAGCATTTAGCTAGTTTTAAGACTGCACAGGTATCTGTTTTGATATTAACATTTAAGAGCACACATGAATTGCTCATATTCACCAGTTATACTTTCTGTATTATTGCAACTTTACACAACAACAGATACATGAGCCCCTAGAGTGCATGTGATTTGTGCATGTTGGCCTTATTGTCTGAATGCACCAACAAAGACTTAAAGTAAAATGTCACAGGCATTCAGAAGCCATGTAGCTGAAATACTGGTATGTCCCTCAGGGATGATTTGCATATATTGCATGGGGCTCCACTACAGTAGGTTTAGAATATTATGCAGTGAAACCTCTCATTCTTTTACAGACACAGATGGATAGCCGAGTCTTACTGTAGATGATAAGGTAACTTGTACACTTCACCATGCATCCCTTGAGCTGTGGTTCGTCTCTTCTACATCTTTCCTCTCCTTTATTGCAATCTTACCGTTAGGAAACCTGTTGCACTACAAAACTTAACTGACTATTGCAACTGTCTAGTCACTGCACTGAACCACCATTCAAGAAAATACATTCTGTCATCCATTCACCATGTCTGTCTGAATAAATGTGATCGCTTTCTATAAAAACACATGGCAGCATATCACGAATGCTAGTATGATAAACTAGCATGTTTAAAATGAGCCAAAAAGAAATAGCACAAAGACAAGACAAAGAAAACACACACACACACACACACACACACACACACACACACACACACACACACACACACACACACACACACACACACACACACATATGCACAGAGGGTGTAGATGGCAGCCAATTAAAACACTGTCACATGAGCTTAAGTGCATAAGAGATATAATGGAATCAGTAGCTTGGGATCAAATCACATGATAATGTGACTTTCTGTGACTGAAGGGAAATGGAATTAGACAGCAACTTGTATACTTGTGGTAATGACCTTTAGTCATGTGACAGGATGGAAGATAGTGAGTACCTCACCATAAGTGCAGACCAATGTTACGTAAAGCTGTCACATCTGTTCACACTATTTGTTCATGACTGTGGGCAAGTACATGTCTCGTGTGCAGAAATCAATCTACTGTTGGCCTATGCACATCTGCATGGACTGTACTGGGGACACCTCTCATGGTGACACTACCAAGTTAGGCCATCTGAGTGCTGTTTTGCTGTGTCAGCTGCTGGAATACAAGGCTTTCTGGCTGAGCAAGTAAGCACTTTCATATCTCACTCATCCTTCGGATAAGATGTTAAACTAAAGCCCAATCTGCTTGACTTTGTGGTAGCTCAGCTGGATGTAAAAGTTTTCCAATTAACTGCCTAAATTTCTCATGGTAGTATAAATACTTTCTTGAGTCTCCCCTGAAAAGAGGCCAATAGCCTAGTGGGACTAACCTGGTCAAAAAAAGAATAAATAAAAATAAAAATAAAGAAAAAATAAAATTCCACAATCTCCTCTTCCTGTATTTCATTTTGAAAAGCAGTCTGACACTTTTAATTAACACACCCTGCATGGATTATAAAGGTGTTATATGTTATTAGGAGCATCTGTTTTGCACATGTACACTTCTAGATCAAAGGCAGGTACATCAAGAGTACAACAGATATAAAAATCACCCAAGCATTAGAATAATGATAAATTACCCCAAGCAACTAACAGCCACACTAACACATGGGGAGAAGATCTGTTATAGTCATAAGCTCTACTGGTATAATAATAGAAACTGGGTTAGCTGATGCTTCATGGGGAAAAAAAAGTCTGGTACAGAGTAGACCAACAGCATATGTTCCTAAAATTAAAAGGTTTCTTAAGTGCTTTGCTTTGGAGTGTTTCTTTACCATATAAAAGACTGTGAATACAGTAGTAGACATTTAATAGCATCAGCAGAGCAACCAAGGAAAGGGGTGCTGAATGCTTGGAAGGCAGACGAGAATGCATTATGCTGATGGTTAGGGAGTGCTAATCTACAACTGCTAGCAAAATGGAGGCAGTGCCCTGTAAATAGCCATCTAATCATGGTTAGATGTTCTGGAAGATATTTATCAGTTCTGGGCACAATGATATAAACATTAATTTTGGTGTCCCTAAAATTGAGTGTCACTGGTTAAAACTGCAAATATCTGGAAACTCTGTAGTTGTGATACAGAAAACATTTCTGTTCCATTTCCTATCAGCCATGATTTCAGGTTTCTGGTTCATAAGAACCATGTCAAGTGTTTAACCATATAAATGGTGAGGTGCATGCTTCAAAGTCACATACATTAAATAAAAGTTATTTCACTAATTCACCTGATGAAATGTTGATGGTAAAACATGAATAAACTCTTCTGTACTAAAAGATGATTAGTAAACTAAGCATCAACATATCAGTGGAGAACATATGTAGCAATCCAGAACAGGTATCAAAATGAAGCCATAGCAGATGTTGTTACCAAGAGAAAAATGCATCCTGGAAAGGGTAATGCGTACCTCTCTGTCTTCCAAGGTAATGAGTGGTACTTGGAATGTAATGTAGACACATATGCTTTACAAAATAATGAAAAGTGCTGGGAAAGTCCCTGCTTACCAACTAAAGCTCTCTGTCTTTTAGGAGAATGAAAGAAATTACGATCAAAGCTTGAGTAGGCTAACTCTATAAGGAAGTATACATTTGACTGGCTTGCCTTTTGGATCCTTCCAGTAAACTGGACCTGAATGGATCTAATGGACTAAAGCCACTTATAAAATTTGATAGTGCAAGTTATTTGTACATATGGCTTGATCTCTTTCTTCTAGTCACTTCTACATAGCTGTACTATAGTGCTGTGATCACTCAGGCAACTCTGGTGTACTAATCAGAACAAAGTCTTGGTCATTGATGGATGACGTTCTGAGATTGCTTCTTTCACCTACTAACCTGTGTATATCCTTGAGAAAACTGATGTGGTATTTTGCTACATTTCAGTCTTTTCTTTAGTAAATAGTCCAGCAACTACTCAAAAATGTACATGGCATGTCAGCTGGGCAGCAGAAGTGAGTTGTTTGGAAGTACAACAATGACTATTCAAATAATTTCAGAACATATTTCACCTCTAAATAATAATCATAAGGCAGGAGCATTACAAGTCCATTGTGGTTAGATTAGATTTGATAGTTTAGACCATCACAAATGCCCTTTTTGGGTTTCATATGCTTGTTTCATTATCTTTAACTTTAAAAAGAACTAGCTACAGATTTCACGAGGGAAGCTTGTTGTGTACAAAGAAGGAAACTGCAGCTTGGAGAGGGAGAACAAGCTCTTGTTATTCAAAGTAATTATTAATAAAATGCCTTTTCTTGATGTTCTAGCTGTCTATTAATTGTTTCACTGTCTTCTGCATCCTGCTCTTTCTGCTGCCTGGGTATACTATGCCAAAGTTAGTCTGAGGCAAGACTGCACGACTGTTGGTGCCAAATCCTGTTTAAGAAGAGTGTCTTACCTCAACCTCTGACCCCAGTTCCACCCTGCTTTTATAAACCATTTGAAAGTAGTTTCATTAAATGTGACAAGAAAACAAACCACCTGAGCAGAAGTGCTGCAGAAATGACACGAGGACAGTTACTGTTTGCACCTATAAGCCATAGAAAGACAAGTGAACACCTGAGATGTGCAGTGTCTGACATCAGTAGGAAATGCATGTCACTAGCAAGGAGGTAGCACCAATGATGACATGGCTGTCGGAAAAATGGAGCTCTGTGCCCTGCAGTTATAAAGGAAGAAAGCACAAAAAAATTACAGCTCCCAGTCATCTTCTTGAGGACTGGGATAACTGATTTAGAGATGTCTGCGTTAGAATAGCCAGGAGAAAAACAACAAAAGGTATTTCACCCTTTCAGTCTTTAGTGCTTGTGTACAAAGTTTGTGTGTGTGTACGTGAGTATGTTTGCTGACATACACACGTACCAAATAAGCCTAGACACTGCAATATGGTATAATATATACATTCTGATTGACGCAAACAGGTTTTGACATGCTTTTGGGTGTGAAAGCCATCTGAAAATATGCATTAGAAGTGTATACGTTGGTTTAGTTTGTGTTTACACTATGCTACTTATAACATAAGACAGGAAATACAGACATCAAAAATGCAGCTTGCAGCTTTATGTTATTGTTGCCCATTTCAGCCTAAACTGTGCCTCTGACTATTTCCTAAAACATTTTATATTGACAAGTCGTCAGATAAATAGCAGCAGAGATGAAAAGCAATGGCTATAGAAGGAAATATTTTGACATCTTTATCAGACTCAAGTAGAACAGACAGAGAATTGACAAATATTTCAATCCTGATGATAAACAAATGTACACACCCACTTATTTGGACATAAAATTTCAAAGCAGCAGCTTGTAACCTGCATCCTCCTAGATTTGTAGATGCTGAAATCTTTAATTCTTTGCTTTGCGGATACTGTGTCCAAAGCCTTTAAAAATGTTCCTTATGTTTAGTTTCTCTATAACGGTACTCAACATGCTTATGTAAAGCGTAAATATATAAATAACCAGCTGCACTTACCAGAAGCTGATTGGAGGCTCTCCAAGCTCCAGTACCTAGACAGTGTTGTCCTCATCCCACCAACATAGCCACTGCCGTCCAGCTCTGAGCTCGAGGAGAGCCCTGAGCTACCACTGCTACTGCAGCTGCCAATGCTTTGTAGCCCACTTGCTGAACTGACACATTGTTGGGTCCTCATGCAGGCAAGCTGAGAAAAGATCTGATAGTCCACAGTGTTGCACGAATCAGTACTTTGTTTTTTTCTTCGTCTGACTGTACACCAGGGTTCTACCTGCTTCTGCTGTCTAGTGACTGAGAGGATGTCTGCTCTTCCCTGCTTGCCGGCTACCCAGCAGAATCTGACGACATGGGGGTCCATTAGGGGGGTATCCACCGTCTCACATGCACACAGTCATGCACATCTGTTACAGAGAAAACAGCTACATCTAACAGAGTGCACTCAGCCCTCACAGAAGAAACTGCATGCAGAGCAGGCAGCAGTAATGTGAGAAACAGCTACAGGTCCAGCCAGTGCATAGCCCAGCCCTCGCATGTCATCAAAAGAGCATTTCACTTGCTAATATTGATTACACACTCCAGAGAACACACGTTTATTAAAGAGCAATTATGCTTGTAAACATAATTCACCATAGAAGTAGGATGTTGATAGGTGGGTGCTGGTGTTTGGAAGAGGGGGGGTACTAGTATTTCCTTTTTGGTTACTCTTTTTATTTCAAGTTTCAAAAATACCAAAAATCTCATATAAATGCTAATGTATTTGGCAAAGAGTTAGTCATATGTTTTGCACTGTTATTTTCATGATGTATAAGAGTAAAATTATTTCATTTTCATTATGGAAATTTTGCAAAGTGAAGTTATTTTTGTGCTGAAGTTCACTGTGGCACACACCTCATGCATGCTGTTTTTTTATATTATGTTATGTTTAAACTGATTTAATTTTACTCTTTAAAATAATGTGTAGCTTTCTTTCTTAACAAAGATGCGACTGTGAACATTTGTGTCTGGCCTTTAGCAGCAGTAACAGAAAAACTGTAGCCCTGGGCTTGCTGATAGCAGAGTAATGCTAGACTTTGGTGTAATATAGTGACATACACAGTAACATAATCCACTCTGCACATGAAGGAAGAAACTAGCAAGCTGCATCCATATGGCGTGTTTTGTTTTGAAATTACTTTGACACACTTTATTCAGCCTATCTTTTTATTCAGCCTATCTAGAGTCCCCTTCCAACAGCTGCAATTCTCATTCATACAATGACTTTTGACAGGCTCCTGATGTGAGAATGAAAAATCAGTATTCATAAGGGACCTAACTCTAAAGAATTTGCTCTTGGTGTAAGCCTGCTATACAGATAGGCCTTACACAGGAGTATCACTTACACCGATGACAAGTGTTTTGGAACCTGGTTTGAGGTTTGGTCACTGAAGCAGGAATGGTCGTATTTTATATTGATTATTGTTTTGTCAATAGTTAAAAGTGAATTATAGTACAGTAAATTTGTAGAATATCAATAGTCAATGGTGTTAAGGAAGTTTCTCCTTCACCCCACCATTGTATGATCCTGGAGTTAGTTTGCATTAATTAGCAAGGATATTGTTGTACAGGCAGTCTTGTTGAGTGATATGATGGACATGTAGAAAAACTTTAAAGGTATGATCAAAATGTCTATGACATGCCAAGAGAAAACAAAATGCTGAATTTGTCTGTTGCTAGTCAAGCAAGAGAGCAACTGCAAAAACTATAAAGGGACTTGTGCACTGATGTTAAATTTGTTCTCAGCTTCATAAAATGTAGCTGTAAAATATTTATAAAAAAAAAACAAAAAAAAAAAAAACAAATATAGGTGTTCTGCAATATAAATTGTCATGGAAGTAACTCTGTGGATGACCATAATGAAGGTGCAATATTTAACAACAAACTGGAGTTTTGCAACATAATTCCTTGTGTGCTATGTATGGTTAGCAAGACTGGACACTGTAACATAAAACACAAAATGACAGTTGGTGGGACACTCCTGAGTCACAGAACAATTAAAATAGATGTTAGATACAGAATTGGACTACAGCCTGGTTCCCAAGTTCAAATCTTGGCTGTGGTTGCAGAGTATGTACATTCTCCCTACATTCATGAGGGTCTTTGTCTGGGTACTTTGCTTTTCTGCAAGAAAACAAAGAATTAATGTAGGTACATTCATTTTCCTCCAAAATACACGATACATGTTGACTCTGTGAGTGAGTTTCTGTGTCTGTGTGCACACACAAATGTATGTGCCTCATATGATAGGCTGATGCCCCATCTGGGAAAGGTTTCTCTGTTTGGTACCTAATGAGTACAGAGATATGCTCTGGCTCCTCAGGACCCTGAATTGTGATTAAGCCGGTAATCAGTAAATGAATGAGAATCGCTATAACAAGTCCTTAACAGACCTGAAGATGGTACCAAAGTGTGGTGCCAAAAGTTGTTACATAAGACTGCAAATGAGCCGTTCTTTAGGGTGAACAAAAAAAGCAATAGAGTCCGATGTTTTGTGGCATAAAAGTGGCACCATTCATTGGCAATATATGCCAGAAAGGATTCAGGATCTCATCAAAGCAGATGACCATAGTCCTACATGACAACTGGATGTCCATACCAAAAATTTCTCATACCCATACAGCAGACGGACTGATCAGGCAATGTGGCTTTGGTCTAGTAGGAATTCTGAGATGCTCTGCTGAATGCCTATCCCATGAATGGATAAGAACCGAAAAGTCTAATAATGATAATTTCACGGTGAAGCATTACTTGTGATATACACTGCAAGATTAAACTTCTTTGTTTATTGCATTACTGTATTACTTATAAACTTAGGAGTAACTTTTTTCATACATATACTAGAAATAACTTGGTAATGATATATATTGAGGTTTTATTTTGAGCAGCTATGGGAAGATTTTGATACATTTACTTCTTCTAAGTGCATTTACTATCTAATGATGTAGAGGTTTGTTAGTGACATGCACACACATGCTCACACACACAAACACACACACACACACACACACACACACACACACACACACACACACACACACACACACACACACACACACACATATATTGTGACATTGCAACTGCTAACATCACCACTGACAGACATCATGGCGCTGAGCTGCAGGTAGGGTTGCCTTTTAATAAAGAGCACCTGACAAGGTCAAAAAACAAGATACTAATGGGAATTAGCAAACTTTGGAGCTATATGAGAGTCAGTGACTGTCTAAAGTCTGACTTCAGATTCCGTTTTCTTGAGCTAAGGAAGGAAGCTAAGTGGAGTCTCTAGGGAGAGACAAGGGTAGTCAAAAGGTGTCCCTGTAAAAATAAGGTTAGAGTGTGTTCCGTAAACCACAAGGGGTGAAAACCGTTACATTGCATTATGCAGACTGGTAAAGGGTTG